>NW_015113982.1:152219-221514 GCF_001443285.1 Poecilia latipinna | reverse complement strand
AATGATGCAGTGCTTTCAGACCTCAAATAATGCAAAGAAAATAAGTTCATATTCAATTGGTTCAGTACAGTGGTCTGTACCACTGTACTGGTGTGTGTGTGTGTGTGTGTGTGTGTGTGTGTGTGTGTGTGTGTGTGTGTGTGTGTGTGTGTGTGCGTGGACTGAATTAAATAAAAAAGATGCATGCAATGTCTGACAACAATACTGAGCATGCTTGGTGTGTTTGTGTGTCTGTGAATATGTTTTCATGAATAATCGTTTGTGAATGTATTTAACTGGAAGGGCAGCTTGATAACAGCTGAGTTTTACTGGAGTAACCAGCTTCCACTTTGTGCACCTTAGAAGTGAAACATTTGACTGAACTTGAAATTTCTCTAAAGAAATGAAACGTTTCAAGGAAGCACAAAGGTTTGCGAAAAAGATTATATGTGGCTTATGAATAAAAATCATGAAAAAAGTCTCTAAAAACACATTTCTCTGTGTGTGTGCGTGTGTGTGTGCTCACCATTAGGTGGCCTGCAGGGCAGCTCAGATCTGGCTCTGCACAATGGCTCTGGAGCAGCTGGTATGTATCTTATAAACATGCTCTGACACACACAGCGCTTTCACACACGGACACGTTGTTTTCCTGTGATCCGTTGAAGTCGAAGCGTGTAGGATTTAGGTCTGTTGTCTTTGGGTTGTGTCCTGCCGATGACGTCATCAGGCCTCCGGTTTATCACATCTCAGCTTCAGGGTGGGACCACTGAGTCAGTGTGTGTTGGCTTCCTAAATGCTTTCTGCTTCACTCTGTCGCTCTGATTTAGGCTGCACTGCGCTCTCCAGGAGAAGAACTTAATAGCCTCCATTTTGTGAAATCAACAATAGCCTTTACTTGGCACAACTCTGTGATCACATCAGGATTTAGCTATGAGGTACAAGACAAAGCTGTGCTACCATGAGCTACTGCCTTAAATCTGGTTTCAGGCTGCAGAGCTGTACTAAATATAAGGAGTACCAAACCGTTCAACAGTTTCAGTCTTGTTGAGAAAAATAAATATTTCCCTTTTTTGTAATTTTTATGGGATTATTAGTGCCTTTAAATAATACAAGAAAATGTTTTGCAATAAGCAATGAATCAATACGTCACATGACAAATTAAAACAACTTTGATTATTTTCAGTTCCATGATTCATTGCTTTTCTTTTTTTCCCTCTCTCTTTCTACCAAAAACTGGGTTATAAAAATCTTCAGTCTGGTTCATTGGTCTTAACTAGACCATTTTTTTGAAGGACAGTTTTGTTAAGAGAGACTTCATAATGTATTTTATTTCTTGTTTCTGTTGTTCTGTTTATTTATTTTGAATATTTAAAACGTCTTCCTGTGTTAAATGATCGTTAGTGCTTAAAGTTTATTCATCTTTGAGAATGAGTTCTTGCATTACTGTTATATTACTTCAAAATGGTCTCAAAGCAACAATATTATCGTTTATCGCAATAACTTCTGAGGCAAATTATACACAACAAGCTAGTCACATGGTTATGGTTTGGATAAATAAATATGAATTAAATGCATACTTTCTATGAGCCTTTCTCGTAAACAAGTCCTGATTCTCACTGCAGTCAAACTCTGTGCAGAGCAACCGTGCAATTTGGAGGTGTGTGCCCTACTCATACATAGATTCCTGTGTGCCAGCAGCCGGAGAAGCCGGACTGATTTTGGGATGCTGCGGTGCCAAAAGAATCGCATTAATTTACCCGGAGTGCTCCTGGAGCTGTTATGAGGTCCAGGGTGTTTATGAACAACTCTTCTTCACATGCATAAATATCGTGTTTGTTCAAACCTTGCAACAATTTTACCAGAGCTGAATCCTGGAAATGTTATTACATAATGTTAGGAGGAAGAGAGAGAGAATGAATTATTAATTTTTATCTCTTGTATAATGTATAGCTGCTCTGTCTCCATTCAGGATTAGCTCTGCTATGGACAGGATGACTTCAGTACATATGATATTAAAGTCTTTCTTTCCTGATTCCTGAACCAATCGAGTCTTTTAAGAACCGACAAACGGGATGTTTTAACAAGACCGTTCGGATTCTGCTTTCCGCCACTGATCAGACGTCTCTTTCCCAGTGAACGGATTCATGGGCTCCAGCGGTGGAGGCATCCTGGGGAAGACCGGACCCGCCAAATCTCCTCCTTCTCTCCCGCACCATGCCAGCGGTAGCCACAAAGGCGACCTGCGGGTGGTCATCCCTCACTGCAAAGGAATGATGCTGGTAAGGATTCCCCTGAGTCCCAAACGTTCCCACCCACACCTGAGGTCACATCAGGTGACCCTCGAGCAAAAGGGCGTTCCAATCGCTCTCCTCGTTCCTGGTTGATTTGGATTATCATGGCTTTCCGCTTATGAAAACCCCAAGATTGTGTATGTTATGAGTAAAAAGAAAATACTGCACATTCACGAGGAAGATTCCAGAGTCTAGAGCCGTCCATCAGACGCTCTCCACAGAGCAAACCACAAAAAGTCATAAGCTGGCTGTGTCCAGGCATATTAATGGAAAGTCGAGTGGGAGGGGGCGGGGGAAAGTGGTTGAAAAAGACCCAAAGCAACAGGGGAAACTGCAGCCTTGATGGGTTTGTGAAATAAAACCCATTCAAGAGTTACGACTGAGCATTCGTTTTTTTTTTTATTATTTCTATTTAATCTGTCTCATTTAGCATTCTAATTGTCTGTCATTTTCATTCCGTCATTGACTGTAAGCCAAAATGAACAGAAACAAAAGCTGGAGATAATTCACTTCATGTGTCATGAATCTATGTAGCATCTTGAGTTTTAAACTGGCATAAATATATAAATATTCAGTTTCATTTGGTTGCCTTTCTCTTTCTTATTACATTCTAAGACAACATAAAAATCGGAATAAACTGAGTTATATAACGTACTTCTTTGAGGAATGTAAGATTTTCTCTTGTTAAACAATCCTAAAGTCTGTTGTTATCATAGGAAATTGCATATAAGATCCACATTTAGCCTGAAGAGTTTCTCCAGTATTAGTCATTAATGTCAGCATTTTGTTTTAAACTTAGAAGGAATCAACACCCAGTGACTCCACATTAGCAGCCGTCACTCACACTTAGCCATCAAGTTCTGTCATCAGGTTTTAAACATGGGATCAGAAAATGGCTTCCCAATATTATTAAAAATTCTCCAGCGATATGTTGCATTTCAAGACAATAAAGCTATTTCATTGATTAGAAATTTAAGGGTCTGTAATTAATTAGTCACTATTAATCGTGATCAGTTTTTTTTTACTTAATTGAAAATGTACATTAACAAGGGAAGCAACATTTTCAGTTCAAAAACCCTTTTTGCTGTGAAATTACTGAATTTTAGAGACATGAGCTCAACGTTACTGTTGTTTCCAGATGTTGCTTGTGCGTCAGATTTACTGGTGTACCGGAAACGTGCAAATACAATGGTCCTGGCCAGAACCTTTTTAATGTAAAAAAAAAAAGAAAAAAAATTCAATTAATTAACTGAAATTAACACATTAAAGTCCCAGCCCTAGTTTATACTTCATCTCATGGTACTGAGAGAATCATATACCAGCTTCTGTCCACATAAAGTACTGAATATGTTTTCAGTGTGATAGCTTCAGTTTTAAAGCCTTCTCCGACAGATACTTTTCCAGAGTCAATAGCAATAAGTTTGGATTATCTGGAAACCTTGCATCTTCAGACATAATGCTGGTAACTCCTCCGACACGGCTCTCCTGGCCATAATTCACACAGCATTAAGCTTTATTGGGTTTACTGTGGTGTGAAGCAACAACCGTAAACAAAATGGAAGTCTCTACTGTTTTCAGAAGCGGCCCTCTTGATTAGATCATTTCCAAAGCCGCCTTTCACTTCCCCCCTTCATGCATGCATGCTCGGCTGTTCTGCACGGACCAGGACCGCCTTGGATTCAGCAAAGCGATGCACAGGAGGAACTGAGCATGTCCGGCTGCGTCAGATTCATTACTGCAATAGCTAAACTAGAGATTCTCCAGCAGTAGAGTCGGACACATCGCGGACAAAGCAGAGAGATCCATTTTAGAACATTGTAGCTTCCTATTTTTATTTTTGTTGTTTTTAATCCTCTACACACACGTGTGTGTGTGTGTGTGTGTGTGTGTGTGTGTGTGTGTGTGTGTGTGTGTGTGTGTTTATTCAGCAGTGACATCGTTTGGAATTATTTCATCACTCACTTTATCAGCCCAGAACGCCAACAACAGCCAACAGCTCAGGGGGGAACAGCACGAAACTTTTAGTGCTCTGTAACAGAGTTAGCTTTGCTATGTGTAGCATTAAGCTAGCAAAAGCTTTACTTCATAAACTTCTGCTGTAAAGTAAATCATAACGTGATTCCAAGAACAAAATTCAACAAAAAATGTATATATTTTTTCCTTCCTAGAATCTTTTTTACAAACCTCACTAGTCTGCATTTAGTAGTTGCTCAATAAGCATAATCGGTTTCTTGTGTTAAAAAGGGAAAATGTAGCTACATTCATGGTACAAAGCTACATTCAAAGCTACAAATGGTTCAGAAAATGATAAGTCATCAATTTATTTTCAACAAGCATGAAAAACATGAAGGCAAAACTAATTAAACTATAAATATGTTTTTGGGTCAATAACAGATGCACCAAAGGCCAAGCCTGTTTCTTTAAAAAAAAAAAAAAAAGAAAAAAAAAAGGTTTATACTGACACCATGTGGTTGAAACAGGGCATTGCATACTCTGTGACTGCATTGCAAAGGGTTACAGAAAAAAAATCTGAAATCTCATCATAAACATACTCTTCTTCTACTTAATAATGTCATTATTGTTGTTGTTATTTTCAGAGCAACCAGCGGCTGGGTGGCGGTCAGTCCGCTCAGCCTCTCTCCACCCCAGTGGTCTCCATCGCCACACCCAGCCTGACTCACCAGGGTCTGGGTTACTCCAGCATCAGCTCAGCCTACAGCAGCGCTGCAGGTTTGTTTTGGGTTCTTTCTGACCAGAATAGTTTCCATTATTAATCATTTCTAAACAGTTTCTTGAACTTTATCCCTTTTTTTTTTGTCAGATTACAACACACTTTATGTTTATATTTTTGTGGATTTTAACTGATATATCCATCCAAAGTAGCATATAAGTGTGAAGTGGAAGACAAATGATAATGTTCTCTAATAAACCTCTGAGGCAGACAACAGCTGGATTTATATTGGATTTATATTAATAATACACCTGAATGTTGCAGACTGCAGTGGATTTTGTTAATACAGTCCTGCAGAAACGCCTTTTACAGATTTGTATTTGTAAAACACATGGACACCATCCTCTCACCTTCCTTCCACTTAACATCTTTCACATAAATTACCAACAGAGCACATTGAGGTTTGTGGTTGTAACGTGACAAAAACGAGGATTTCAGACAGTAGGAATGCTTCTGTTTTCACTCTGACTCTCATTGAGAGCCATCGCTGAACGCATCCTGTCTCTCTGTTGCCCAGATTACTCCCTGAACAGCGCCGACATGACGGGCTTCGGCTCGGCCGCGGATCACTCTCTGGGCTCCATGACGCCCTGGGAGCAGCACCAGCTCAGCTCCTTGGGGTAAGCGCCTGGAGGCTTTCGATACCGGAATGGGTCTTGGTTCTAACGGATCTGTGTTTGTGGAGAAACAGTGTTCAGTTTTTGCGCTCCGCTAATCTGGAACAAAATTCCAGAAAAATGCAAGACTGCAGAAACACTGAATTCCATTAAACTAAGGCTAATCAGTTTAGAGCTGGCTGTGATTAGTAATAACATATCAATATATTTGATGTGTATTTGTTTGATGATTTTGATGACGGCATTTGACAAAATGTTTATTGCTTGTTCCAGAATTGGTGACTTTTTGATGTTTTTATGATGTAAAGCAGTGTTTTACATTATAGGCCACCAGCGGGCGCTAGGGAGACCTAAAACTTGAAGGAAGATGAGAAAAGAATGTAAAAAAATAAATGACAATAATACAATATGTATTTCAATCAAACAATATAATTTTTTAAATTCTAAAATCATATCTAGTTTTCAATAATTATTATGAAATATAGGTTAAAATAAACGAGTGCATATTTTGGAAGGTTTTAAGCAATGACGGCAAAAAGTGATGCTCTAAATTGTTTGTAAAAAAAATAAAAAATCATAATTATTGTGACCTCATCTGCTTTCAGGTTAATGATTTTGGCCCTCATGGCAAAAAGTTTGGACTCATTTAAAGCATTAAAAAAAATTAAACAAGCTCTTTGTGCCTTTTTATTTCATCTGCTCAATGACATGCTAAAAAAATGACAATTTTATTGAAATTGACAAAATGGTCTGATTTTTGTAGAAAACAGATCAATAAACTACTGTAACATGTATCTAGTTTCTAAAGTTCCGGATGGTGTTCTTGTTTGTGTTGTGATATTCTCCTCTCAGTAAAAGCAGGTAAATGTTTGTGGTTCTAGTTCCTCCAAAATTAAGATGATCACAAAAATTTTGGTTATAAATTAGATTCTATTTGTTGCACTTAATGTTGTTTTGATTGCATTATTTCCCAGTAAAAAAAATTACCCTGACTGAAGAAAAAGGTTCCTGATTCTAAAATTTAGGTCAGACGGGCCGCAAAGAATCCGCCAGAGAGCTACAAAAGGCCCGGGCGCTGCATGTTGGACAACCCTGGTTCAGAGGTTTTGAGAGTCGGATTAAAATTCCATCTTCAATTGATGAGCATAAGAATGCATTCAGGGATTAAAGCAAACAAAAATCGAATGAGACTGTTGTAGAAAGTTCAGCATTTTTGCCACCAGATGGCGCTTTCACTCAACTCTCCTGGTTGTCTCTGTGCGTTTTTTATATTTTGCAGGTCTGCCAACTCCAACCTCTCCATCAGCACCAGCCACAACATCAACATCAAAGCGGAGCCCATCTCCCCACCACGTGACCACCTCTCCCAGCCCCGGTACATGACCCATCACCCTGCCCCCCCTCGCCCCACTCCCCCTCCTCCTGGCTCTCTGTCCTCCCAGGCGGACCTGGGCAGGTCCCCCACCAGCAGCGTCGGCTCGTCCTGCAGCTCCCATGAGGATGGCAGCGACCGCGAGGAGCAGCAGCAGAAGCGACGGCCGGACCTCCACCCGCTCCCCGCGGCCCGGTCAGACGGCGCCGAGAGCCCGACTGTGAAACAGATGAGAATGGACAGCTGGGTGACGTAGAAAGCCCAGCGTTTACCTGGGAAACGACGTGGACATCAGGACAAAACACAGCAGGGACACTTGCTATGCAAATAAAGTCACGGATCTCATCCACGCTTTCTGTTGATTAACTTTTATTTTCTCTGTTTGTTTCTCCTGCTTTTCGTTTTTTTTTTTTTTTATCTGGACAATCTGCGGAAAATTAGATCGATAAATCCCCAGCTGCGGTGCAATCAGTCTGTTTTTGTCTGACGGCGTCGTGACAAAAGCATCGCCGTCAGAACCGAAAAATGTCTGAACTTCTCAGGGCGAGAAACATTTGAAGCAATACTCCCTCCATGTCCCACATCTGTAATCCTTCCTTTAAAAAAAAATAAATAAATATTTATATCTCTGCCAAAGCACCGTACCGTCCCCACAGCAACACAACGTCTCATCAGCGTTATCGCCGTCCGGCTCCATCTGAACCACGTCTTTGTTGTTTTGTACATAACATCTCCATCATGTATCACATGTATTGTAGCAACACAGAATTGTCTGTATTGTCTCACACTCCCACCAGGTTTTGCAAAAATATACCTTTACATGTGGCTCCTGTGTCTGTTTTATGATTGTCACGTAAAGAGTTCTAACGTTTCATAAAGTTTACATATTCCCTCTTAATCTGCGTAGTGAAGTGCAGCGACAGCCAGTTTTATTGGCAGGAAGTAGTTGGGGTGCACTGATAAATCGGCCCACATGTTCCCAGTTTTGGGTGATAAGCCCAAAACTGGGAACCACTGAAACATGTGCAACCACCTATCTAATCGGTGTTGCCTCAGCTACTGTCCCCATTAGCTCTGCTGGTGGAGAGGAACGACTAACAGACCCGCCCAAAAAGCCACGTCTGCATGTGAGAGGTTAACTATACTCATTCTAACGTTGCCAACTCAGTGACTTTATTGATTTATTTAGCGACTTTTCAGACAAAAAAAAAAAAAAAATGGGACTTCTGATATAGAACCACTGCTCTATATCATGTCACAAATGACTAATTATTGACCCATAAAAACTCAGATCCACTTAAATATAATAATAATAATAATGAAAAGTAATTCATACCTTTATGTCAGCAACTGTGTTGCCAGTGGTTTAGTTGAAAGCAGTCACGTCTTACCATGGGATTTATTCTCCTTATGGAAAAAATGTGTTTAAATTAAAACTTTGACTTTTAGCGTTTTTGCAGCGTACGGTTATGCCGTTGCCATAAATGATACATTTATTTTAAGACTTTTTACACATTTTTAGCAACAACACGAATAAATGTGACTAGCACTATGCATAAAGGTAAAGTCTGAATGAAGTAAATCAGCTTTTATTTTGTCTGAGATGTTTGGATGTGCAAAGAGACATTCTGTAATGAACAAGAAGCAGCAGATAAAGCTAAAACATTGATCTAATCTGACACAATATGCCATCAGGCTTTATCTGATAATGTGGTAGAAACTGGACACGCACTAAGGTGAATTCCCTGGATGGAACCATGAAAATAACTCGCCTAAAATACACTAACAATGAAAGTAGAGCACAGCTTTTATTTGTAAAAACTGTTCTGGAATTATGCTTTAAAAGTGAGTCCTCCAGTCTACCAGTGTTACTCTTTAAGATTATTTTTATTTTATTTTATTCCATCTTTTAAAAAGAAAGCCAAAACACACAAGAGCACGAGCGGAACAGCGAGAAATTGGGGCAGTGTGGGCTGGTGCACAGTGGTAAATGTGGTAAATGGTGCAAATGCTGCAAAGGAGTCGACCACAACATTTCCTCTGGTTATTCTACAGCAACTATTTTCCCAATGACAAGGTTTCACTGTTTGGATGTGCCGAAAAATGTGAGTGCAAAAGCAGTTAAAGAAGCAAAGTATGATGCACTAAAGAGTGTAAAGGGGGCTGGGTGACTGCACACTTTTCAGATTTCTGTTAGAGCTGGTCTAAGATTAAATGTGCAAAGGAAATGATGAGAATAGTGTTAAATGCCACAAAACATTTCCACGTGTAAATCATGTTCTACGTTCTACTGAAGGTATGTTTTATATTTAGCTTGCAGGATTGTTTTGCCCTCTATTCATTGCCTCAGATAGACCAAAAAGATTCCCCTCTACAGATAAAAATATGGACACCATTTCCCCTCAAAACCACTAATAATTATCTCGGTCTTATTCTAGTGCCACACTGATCAAACATCTACATACGCAGGCAGCTGGCGGTGCTAGCTTAGCTCTTGCTGACATTCATATTCCTTACACTGTTTCACATTGTCACATTAAAACCACATTTTTTACATTTTATTTAGATTATTAAGTGATAGCTCAACACAAAATAGAGACTAATTTGTAAAGTGGAAGGAAAATAATCAATGGTTTTCAAGATGTAAGACAAACTTACCAAGACGTGGCCCTCCACCTAAACAAGGGGTGTCCAAAGTGTGGCGCGGGGGCCGTTTGCAGCCCTCTGACTAATTTTATATTGCCCCGGACTTCAGTTGCCAGTTGATCCTTCAGTAAATGGAGCTGATGGAAACTTTTGCATTAGTTTTTAGGATTTTCTGAAATGGAAAATGTGTGCTACAACATATTTCCTATACCTTGATTTTGGTATCATTGAAGTTGGGCCACGAACTTCCAGCAACTTTTCGCTCAACAGAATTGCCCACCCAGCGATAAAACTTAGCTAACAACAGCAAGGAGTTCTCATTTGGATAAGATCAACAACATTTTCCAGTCCAACAAAAATAAAACACATTCAACTCAAAAAGTTAGAAAACAGTCCTCCTTCCTCAGACCTTTTATTAAGACCTTTAAATTATTTTTATTTATTTATTTTTTACTTTATTTCATGAAAATATTGCATGATTAAATCACAGAAATGAGAGATTTACAAAGTAATTATTTAGCATTTTTACCTGGTGCTTTCAACTTGCCAGGCAGTGAACATTAACGAGGGAAGCAGCTAACTCTGGAAACTCTGGAAGAGCTGCAGAGATCCACAGCGCAGGGCAACTTCTAGTTTTACCAACTTGGCCATTATGGAAGAATGGAAAGAAGAAAGAAACTACATCACCCTGAGTACACCATCCCCACTGTGAAACCTGGTGGTCATAGCATCAAGCTGTGTGGATGTTTTCTGAAAGATGATTGGAGCTAAAAACAGGACAAATCTATCCTGTGTTTAGCTCCAATCTATTCTGTGTTTAGCTGTTTAGAGCCATCCTCTAAACAGAGGATAGCTTCTCTGTTTAGCTATCCTGTGTTAAACTTTCATTGGGCTAGTTAAAGCCCAGTCAAACCCCAGGCATAAATCCATGGATAACATATGGAAAGACTTGAAACTTTCTGTTCACAGATGCTCTATCTCAAAACTGATTGAGTTTGAAGTATTTAGAGAAGATGAATAGGCCGACTTTTCAGTCTGTAGATGCACAAAACTGAGTGAGACAGAAGTGACTTACAGCCACTGTAAAACTGTTCCACAAAGTATTGACAGTCGCTGACTAATATACCATTTTTCATATGTTTTGTTTGAAAATAAAACTAATAACAATAATAATAAATTGAACATCACATATCTCTTCCACCTCAAAATGATGCATTGCTTTTTCGTGGTTTGTCACATAAATCCCAACAAATTACATCAAAGGTTAAAAGGTTAAATGCATGATAATGCTTTTCAAGGCACCATATTGACTTTAAAATCAAACTGAAACTGTTTTTTTATTTTTTATGACTGAGTTGAATTACTCTTGGAGCTGATTTGTCATACTGTACAGGTAAGCTAATTGTGAGAATGAAATTCTTTACTATCACTATGAACAACAAAGGTTAGTCGGAGTTTACCAGAAGTCATTGATTTTATTTTGAAAAGATAAAACGCCTGAGAAAGTCCGACCGTAGTCGGAATGTTGGGAGAATTATATATTGATTAAAACTCTTTTTTTTTAATTAGATAAGTCGCATAAATACACACAAATAATTCCTAAATATTACTTTTGCCGTGAGTGCTCACCAGGAAGTGCTTTTACTTTTTCAGAAGCTCGCGCGCAGTATTGCTGAGTCGCGTACTTGACTCCTGTTGCTCCGGGACAGAGAGGAGGAAGTCCCTGCGTCTCAGCCTACCGCCGATGTTCTGACCTGTAGCTGTTCGTCCTGACAGAGAAACGATGCTCGCCAGTCGCTATGTGAGCCAGGAACTGCTGTCGGAGGCTTTACGGAGCTGCGTTACGAGGTAAACTATTAAAATATTAGGACTTTTCTCCATACTTCCTCTTGAGTAGAAAGTTACCTGTGAGGGTCGTCGAGGTGAGGCTGGCCAGGTGAGCACTTTCCTTCTTTTCCTGAAATGCCTCGCCTAGAGGGCGGCTGACTCATAAAAGATGAAAGCATTTCTCCGTGAGAGTATTCCTCTTTTTTTTTTTTTTAATATGTATACCAAAATAGCTAAGCCTTGCTACATAGTTTCTAGAAGGCTGTATGTATTTTTTTCTCTTCTCAAATCACTAATATACATTATATATTGCTTCAGCTTTTATTACTGTTGCCCTCCTGAGACTTCACTGAGACTTGACTGATCTACAATTTAGCATTTTGTATGACAAGGTCGATGCTTTTTAGTTAAAACCATTAAGCATATAAGAAGTAGTGTGCAAACTAGAATATATAAATATTTAATATAAACAGCACTCACACACACTCCTGTTTGAGACAAAGAGTGTGTTTGCATATAAGACGCCGTGGCTCCGTAGTTTGGGTGTAATTATTTAGTTGCTCAGGCTTTGCTGTGAACATGTCTTGCCTCATATCAGTGTGAAGGAACCACAGACTTTGAAACTGTTTCAGGAAATCGTTTCATCTCTTGCTCTGACAACACCGAGCACTAACGCAGTTTCTCAACCCCACCGGCCGAGAAACAAACAGATGCAAGGTTTTACATTTTGCATGACAGCTTTGTTAACATCAGGGGGTCAAATTACAGTTAAGAAATTCAGATCCATTGCCCCTAATTCAATATGTCTAAGATTTAGAGAATGTAGTGAACAGAAGCTTTGGTGTTTAGCAAGGGATTAACCCAGTACTCATCCTGGGACGCTGCTGTGCATTCTTTTGTGGTCTGTGGCCTTTTTTTTTCCCCCTCTTTTTATTTTTTTTATTTTTATCCAATAACAGTGACCTGATTTGGGAATGAGAGCAGTACATGCTCAAGCGTTGTTGCAGATACATGTGTCTGCATGCTCCACGGTTAGTAATAACAAAATGCTCAGGATTGCTTTGCCAGAGTAGAAAAGCACAACTTGAACATCATTAGGATTATTGTCATCGCATTGATTCCATTGCCAAAGCCGCCTAACGTGGAAATCTCCTGATGGAAGAAACTTTATTTGTATTCCAAATAAAGTTTCCCAAAGTTGACCAAAAGATATTATTAATGTTGGGGCACACTGACAAATCAACTCTCATTTCTTTATAGGGACAGTGTTATGTTTTCCAGGCACATTGTCCCACTTTATACTTTGTAGCACAATCATCACCTTCAGTTGTTATAAAAATCCTATCTACATCCAATTTGACTTTGCAATGTAACGCCTTAAAATTGGGCCTGTGTCTCTTTAAAAACTCCCACTCTTTCTGAAACTCCGCCTTCAGGAAGTCATCACAACATGGCTCCTCTATTAACACTTTAGCAACTTTTTTTTTTTTTTAAATCCAGCATTTCACTCATAAGTAGCTCATATGATGAGCTCAGCCGAATGCGCAGTTCCGCCAGGTGTTTGCTAATAGCTGCTGGCTAGTCTGAAGGAGCTGAGTGAGAGAGTTCTGGGGGAGAGCTGCTCTCTGAGGCAGAAGTTTTGGAAACTGCAGCTTGAAGGAGGAGCTATGTCCTTGAAGGCGGGACGAGGTCCATCCAGACGTTTTGCACAGCTGAATGGTTGCCGTGGGAGATTAAACTATTTCACAAACATGCATGAAAAAAATCAAGGCGACACTCCAGGTATGTTTTTGATGAAGGAATAACATAACATTATGTAAAGCTCAAAAACATAAGTTACATAACGCTGCATGTTTAATTTTGGGAGGTTGGTAATCAACCAATACTTACATGTGAAAACAATTGTTTTCCACTTCTGCAAAGGTCTGAAAATGAGCTGCTAAGGTAAAATAGCATATTTGTCTGGATGAAATTTTACATGTGGAGCATTGAGAAAGTATCGATCAGTAGCATCATTATGCCACTGCCGTGTTTCACCTTCTGAATAGTGTGTTCTCTATGTTGCTTGTGGTAAAACTGCAAATTGGACTTTTTATGTTAATCTTTGAACGTTGGATCTCTGCTGCTCTTGCTTTATTAACGTTCTTGTTGCCTAGCAAACAGCTGAACTCCACCAGTAACAGATGTGACTTTTGGCGCAGATGTTTTCATTGCATTTTATTTAGTATTGGCACTGTAGAAATGACTGAATACAAATGCATGCTAGAATTTTTAGATTTTTCTTTAAAAAAATAAATAGGGAAACTTGTATCCTTCCATTGTTTCATTTAATTGTTTCATTCTTCCATTCATTCCAACATTGTCATGCTGTATTAAGTGTTGATCAATCACATAAAGTCCCAATAAAATGATCAGACATTTTCTTTTTAATTTTAAACGTTCATTTTCTCGCTTTTGATGTGAATACTTTTGAAATTTTCAACATTTAGGACCAAACCTGTTCTGTGTTTGACCTTGTTGTTCCATCACTCTGTAATATTCTAAACTTTCACGTCTCTTTATTTATCATGACCATATTGACTCGTCCTTGCTTTTTGTTGTTGCTGTTTTTCTTTTCTGAATCCTCGTTTTTTTTTTATATAAGAGTATCTGATAAGAGCTGAGATTTCCAGGGCCAGGCTGACCTCCTTGACCTTTCTGACTGCAGCCTTCACATGCAAACGAGAACATTTTTCTTTCAATGCGTCTAACTCTCTGATTATTGCAGCTGCAGGTCTCAACATGTGTTTGCTGCAAGTCACACCAATTCAAAACCCTGCAGAAATACCACAGACCTCATTTGTAAAGGGGGAAATGTGTAGCAAATTTCCACCATAATGGCAGTTTGTTCGTTCTTCATTGTAAAGACATAAATAAATATAACATAACAGTGGCAAAGTAAAAAGAAGTAATGACTTGTAATCTGGATTAGATTTAATCTGTTTCTCAGCTATTACTAATCAAAGGCAGCTCTAAAAAAGTGACTTTTTAGTCTTGATTTAAACGAACTCGGTATTTCAGCAGTTTTACAGTTTTCTGGAAGTTTGTTCCAGATTAGAGGAGCATAGAAACTGAATGCTGCTTCACCATGTTTGTTTCCAGTTCTGGGTTTGGTGAGTAGACTTTAACCAGAAGACCTGAGAGGTCTGGAAGGTTGATACGACAACAGATCTTTAATGTGTTGTGTTTCAAAGCCTTTCAGTGAATCAGAAGTATTTGAAAATCTCTGAGCTACAGGGAACCAGGAGAAGGACCTGTGAAGACACTGTTGCAGTAATCAATGCTGTGAAAGATAAATGTCCCACTTAACATTTGATAAGGGCAGTCATCAGTACTGTAGTGAGCACAGAAAAGAAAAAAATTAATTGTTTCAGTCTCTCTCTCTCTTTGTAACTTGCTAAAACTCAAACACACTCAGTCATGGTTCAGCTAACCATGATAGCACAATAGTTTGAATTAACAGAAGGAAATACATTTTGTTTTGCCCAATAAGTTAAAATTAGAATATATGCAAGTCATATGATTTCATCTGTTATTGGTTAGTGCCAAACAAAGATTCAAAACACTATGTCTGTATTTTGAAAAATAATTTCTTCACCATAAAATCTGAATGCTCCCATTTCTGTCCTTGACAACACCATGTGAGATCAAGGAGAAAAAATGCAAATACTGTAAACATTACATGTTGTTTCATCCCTGATTAATGCATCTGTTGTTTCAGCTGTAGTGGGACCGGTGCTGGTTTCGCAGAACTCGTATCATTTGTCACATCTGGAGTATTTGAATATCCTTGTAGCCTTCGCCGCTACGAGAACAGCAGCGGGTTTATCTGTGTTTCAGGGGCAAACAGGAACAGTTATTTATCTGCACCGGACTGTTACTAAACATGTTTGGAGCAACACTCGATCTCCACAACAGAGGTGGGGACTCGAGTCACATGACTTGGACTCGAGTCAAACTCGAGTCATTAAAATCAAGACTTGAGACTTGACTTGAAAAAATTCTCAAAGACTTGGACTTGACTTTGACTTTCACAACAGTGGTTTCTGGATGGTAATGAAGCACATTATTTTGTGTCTTGGTTAGCGATTCTGGCAAGCTTGATTCACGCAATGTGTTTTTATCAATACTGAGATGTGAAATTAGCTGTAGATTTAACACCACTTGGACTGAAAAAACAAAAGACGACTCGAAATGACTTGAAATTCCAAGCTCCCGTCTTGAAACTTGACTCAACTTTTGCCTGACTTGAGACTTGACTTGACCGTCTTTACTTGAGCCTTGACTTGGGCTTGAGGACAAGTCCGAGTCAAGCATAAGCTGTGTGAATCTCAAGAATAAATAAACTTTGATAGCAATTTGACCATTCAAAGCGCTTTACACTACAGCACTTTACACTACAGCCGTTTTTGTTTTGATACTTGCAAAACAGTGACTTGGTCCCACCTCTGCTCCACAATGCTTCAATCTGTGCCTTACGGCTGTGGTGGTGGTTAGCGACCGAGCTGATGGCATCATCAGGATGGCCAGATTTAATCATTGACCTTTATGGTCTCTGTTTAAAGACAGCAGGTGACTGTGTTTGTGTAAGGTGGGAGGGACAGGCTAGAAATGATCGCAGGAACGATCAGCTACTAATCGGCGGCGCTTAGATACCGTCAAATGTTTGTACGTCGAGGATGTTTACCTTTGATTCCTACACATGCTGATTGGTTGTGGTTTTAGTCTGACATAAAAAAACAAAAACCTTTGTCAGGTTTATTTTATAGGTAGTATAACACAATGAAGTGAAAGGAGTGCCTGCTGTCTGCAGTCCTCCATTGTACATCCTGATAGTCCGTCTTCACAGGGTAATTAAACGGACATCATCCAACCATGAATCCATTGCTTCTAGGTCAGCTAACATGCTTTCTGTGGCTTATTGTTGGCCATCTTAAATGTGAATTTAAGTCAGATTAGGATCAAGACTTCTTTGCAGTTATGTCACTCCATAAGGAGCACACTTTGATGCTTTGCTTGGTGGTTACTCCATGTCTTTTTGCAGCTATTTTTGCTGCAAAGGCTGACCTCAAATGCATCCATCATACACCTTTTCTCACAAAGTAAGTCCGTCAAAATACTGAAAACACTGGCCTCTCTTTTCTGTTCACAAATCAGAACACATGTGAGATTCAAAAATCAAACTGGCATCGCAGAGCAACAGGAGGTATGAAGTGGCGTTATAAGTGTTAGCTGAAGGTTAAATATGTCTGCAACACATTTTGGTTTTGTTCTATTTTTAAAGAGTAAAAGAGACTGAATGAACTGTTCCTGGCTCAAGCTCACATTGGCAGGTTGACTTGAGCAAAAGCACTGCTGGTAGAAATGTGTGTCAGCCGACTCCTCCCGTGGTTTTATATCAAAAGGGGGTTTAAGCATGTTTTATTCTAAAATATGGGCTCAGTCTGATTCAAACATTTCTAAACATCCAAAACTTTTCAAGTAACTATGTATATTTTTTA
This sequence comes from Poecilia latipinna, assembly GCF_001443285.1. Taxonomy (NCBI): domain Eukaryota; kingdom Metazoa; phylum Chordata; class Actinopteri; order Cyprinodontiformes; family Poeciliidae; genus Poecilia; species Poecilia latipinna. The sequence continues at coordinate 204,511 of NW_015113982.1, read as the reverse complement.
TAATGTATCCACACTTAAATCTCCCGTAAGGTTTTTTTAAAAGCATTATTAGAACATAATAAAAAAATATGTTTATTTTAGAAATAAAATATGAATCTTTATGTACTGCTAACCAAATAATAAAAAGTCATATATTTTTATTTTGGCATGATCTAATCATGAGATTTCATAACTCCAATACTGAAAGATGATTTTTGTGTTTGGTTTCTGCTGTACCAATATTATGGAGTCATTTTCTTGTTTTCTTTTTTCACCGACTCTGGCACTGAACAAAGAAACAAAACCGATCTGTAAACACAAGTAAATGATCGCTTTATCATAGATCCAGAAATACGATTTAAGAAGAAATCTGCAAATGAAAATATTAGAGGATATAAAAATTGTTAAAAATCTGAATATTTCTTTAGAGAGAAAGCTTATGTATTTTTGGCATAATACCTCAAGAAGTTTCAAAAAGAAACCAATATTTGATGAATATTTTATTAAGAGGAAGTAAAAAGAGCATTACAAGAAAATGGACAAACCAACCTTAGACCACTTAATGGATATAACATTCAACATGTATAAAATGGGAAAAATAACCGCCTCTCTCAATCACAATTTTGTCTTTGGTGGCAGATTTGAAACCTTAAACGGTCAGATTTTATTTTCAGAGACCAAACTTGATGAAACCACCCTGATAATTCACTCTCCTGTAATAGATATACATTATAATTACTTAATATCGTGCTTTTGGTTGGTGTATTTGGTTTGTTTTTTACATTTCTATTTCAGTTTTTCCTTCTTTTACATTTTATTTTTTACTCCCACAGTCAAAATCTTTCTCGGGGAAGTGGAGTTGTATCTTTGTTTAATTTATCATAAGGTTAATGATTTACTTATCCTCCTGTTGAAGTTGGCTTTGTGAGGTTGAAGTCAAATGTAATGTAAAATTTGCTTCTTTGGGAATCAATAAAGATAAAATAATAAAAATGTTGAAAATCTGTAGATAAAAACAGAAGTGACAGGACAACAGCACGTGGTGTGCACAAAGAGAGGTTTATGTACAGAAGGTGGTGCAAGATGACGTTATTCACTTATATTGATGTTGAATGTTTTTGCTTTGAACCTGGAAGGTTTAGTTAGTAGGTCGTAACTGGATACATTAGTGCTGCAAATATAGTTTTAAATCAGTTTTACATATGTACCAACCAAACTACAGCACCTACTCAACCTTTCAGGTATTTTGTAGATACCAGCAGGTTACAGACTGAAAGGTGTTTGTTATTTCTGTAAATTCCATACTGTCAGACTTAATGATTGCTATCTTTCCAACATTGTTGGACATTGTCGAAACCAAAGTGTTTGAAGCTAATGTTGGAGCAGCGCCTATTGTTGTTTAGTCAGCAGGATATACTGCTTTATTTTAGAGTATGAGGAAACTGAAGACTTAAATATGTTTGGCAGAAAGATATTTTCTTAAATATCCCTCCCTGCACCAGGCCTTGTTTTCTTTTTTTTAACTACTCTATGATTGCACTTAGCTAGAGATGTACTAACAATTATCTTATCGATTAATTGTTAACTTATTCTGATGATAATCGAAAAAAATGGCACGTTTTGCAGATTTTGCACTTAAGCCTTTTTTTTATACAATATTAGAAAGTACATTAATATAAACAAATGATGCAATTCTTTTAGTGCACATATGATTATTTATAGCATAAGAAGCATCTGCAGTTAAAAGAACATCATCATGTAAAAAACTCAGCCCTTTCTGCTCCACTTAGCATCACTGTAGGACTGATGTTTTGATAATTTTTTTATTTATCTGATTGGTAATTGGATAGCAAAATGTGCCTTGTAGATTTTTATTTTTATATTTTACAGAATTTGAACCAGGTGAAGCTAAAATTACGCCACTTGTGGAGTTTTGGGTAGAACATATTAACAGATGGGGTTTTTTTTATCTTTAGTGCAAAGTGTAAATTTTTATTGTACAATTTTGGCTCAATTTCCACAAAATTAGTTGACAATTATTTCACCTACCAATTCATCATGATTAACTCGATTAATCGTTTCAGTCCTGCTCTCGGCCCTGTGATGGAAGATCAGTTCATGTTTTTGAGCTTTGTGTGGGTCTTGTCTTTCTTTTATTTTCTATTTTCGATGTGAGCGTTAGCCCCACAACAGCGAGTGAATAACCTAAAAAAGTGTCTGCATATTGGCTGGCCAATTGATTATCAGTTGAATTTCTAAAGAAATAGACAGAGTCACTGTGACGTTATGATGCAGATGGTAGTCTTCGATAGGTTGAACTGTTGCTGAGACACCATGACGTGTTGTAACTTAGAATCAGCCAGTGTTAATTTCTACCGGATTATGTATGCTGCAGATGAGCGCTTTCCCAATTTTTGTCAAATAAAGATTGAAGAAGAGTTGTTAAAACTCTCCTTTTTGAAATCGCTAAAAGCGATGGAAGTAATAGGAATAGTTTGGATTGTTATGTGATAAAATTTAATTTTGTGAAAACCTTTTATTTGCCATACCAAGCAGAAAATATGCCTCTTTATTTGGAGCAATTGTTGGACTCATGTTGCAACAAACATGCGTCTCATAGGGTAAAAATAGTCATTAAATCCTGCTGCATCTGTAAGTCTCCATCTGTCTGTTGGTAGTTGTGTTTTACGAGTTTTCTATTGAGATAAGGGGCCACATTTTTCCAGACAGTGGTCTCAACAGAAAGTAATACCTGCTGTGTGAGCTGTCAGGATTCATGCTTGTCATGTTCCTTGACCCACCTTCACACCCAGCTACAGACTGATGACTTTGCAGTTCATTGGCTGCCTTATGAGATAATACATAGTGCTGTAAAAGACTGATGCGGGCTGGGCCCATGGTTGCACTCTGTGACGTTTGGTCACACCAAGTGGACGGACACAGAGAGATCTGAGCTCTTAAAGCTGACTCCTCTAGGCAGGCTTTACCTGTTTTGGTCCCTTTGATTTCCTTTTGAAAAACAGGAAGTTTGTTGTGTGTAGCCTTTGAATTGCACTACCTGGAGCTGTGACTGACATGAAAGAATGAGGTTGAACTTAAGTCTCACTGTTTACTACAAGATACTCAGACATTCACAAGCTAGGCAAAAGAATGCAAAGCACTTTATCAAATGCTTCCTTTTCATTTCTTTTAGTTTCACTTTTTAAGGCCTTACAAGTTCAATTAGGCAACTTTCCTAAGGCTTTAAATCAGCAAGCAGTGAGATGCGATACTCAGTCTGTGTGCACACTGTAAGGGCGGCATGAAGACTCTCAGCTACAGTGGAATATAACAACAAACATCTGGACATCTTCACATCTGTTTGAGAAAACATCGGAGATCAGAATTACAGAAAAGGTAAAAACACGTTATTATCTAATGCTAACTTTTAATATATGTCTTAGTGATGCAAAAACATGTAGGAATGAAAACTTGCGACAAAAATTAAAACGCAACATGTAATTGTGCATTGTAGTACAAATTAATGTGAAGCAGGGCTGAAGCGATTAATCGTGACGAATCGATCATTGAAATAATCGTCAATTAAATTAGTAATCAATTGTTAACTGGAGTGTAAAGACTCAAAACAGGTAATTTGCTGAAAACCCCCCCAACATATTCAGAGCTGTAGCTAAGCAAAAACTGTACAAAGTTTGTGTACAATTTGCATTTAAGATAAAAACGTCTGTGTCTGTAAATATGTTCTGCCACTTCTAATTCTCCAAAGGGATCCTAGACAATAAAAAAATATTTTCTTATTTAAAACAGGAATGTAATTACTTGTTTATTTACATCTTTTAATGTATTTCTAATATTGTATTAAAAAAATGCTTACTAGATTAAATGAAAAATGTATAGTGTGCCAATTTTTTATCCGACTAATGGTCAGAATAATCAATAGAATAATCAATTTACTAAAATAATTATTAGTTGCATATATAATGTAAAGTCTTTTAGCCCTGTAAGATATAGTTTGTAGAAATGAATCAAACACATATTTATTTACTTTCCACAACTGTCAGTAGAAATTGTACAGAACTCTAAAAGTCAGTAAAATTGAGAATCACCAGTTAGTATATCTGGTTTTATTGCTTTGTTGTTTATTTCTCATATGAAAAATTGTATCATTGTAAAGCGACATCATTGATGACATTAGAAATTTACCACTGATCAAGTTTTAGCAAAGTTTTACATAGTGAGTTTTAAAATTACTCAAGTTTCAAACAGTTTAAAATCCCTTAATAAAAACTTTGTTGCAGTGTGAAATCACAGAGCAACAGTGGTGAAATTTAGCCTTTTCAGAAGCTTAAATGCATTTTGACCGTCTCTGTTATAAACTACTCCGTCTGGAGCAGAATAGCAAGAGGAGATTATCTTCTCCCAGCAGAGGCCTGATGGCCTCCAGACCTCAGCTGGTTTGTTCTCAACATTTTGCTCATGATCATGAGGCTCTAGCAGCTCTCTGACCACTTTGACCTCATCTGTGACTCGCTGCTGCCGATGTTTGCTGCAGTAAACTCTGATCTCCTTAGGCTGCTGCTGTTTTTCTGTCTAGTTGTGCATTTTATTCCAGAGATTTTCAGCTTCTGGTTGCTATCTTATACTTTCCTTTAATACATTTTTTTTAATCCAATTTATGTGGTTTTGTTTAGAAGCCGCATTGCTTACTGAGGAACGGTGTCATTCATATAGCAGAAAACGAGGCCACAACTATACTGACCTATTTATTTTGCAGAATTGCTTCTGCTTGAAATATAAGCAATTAGATGATAGATTATAATTTTTCTTTTTTCACTATGATGAAACACCCTTTCTTACTGAAGGTTATCATACTGTGGGAATCTCACAGTGACATGCGCTCAGCTGACTGATGCACCAGAAGATAGTCGGGAGGGAAGAAGTAGAAACCTCTCTGGCATCGCCATCGGGTTGTTGCTCTGGAGCTTCAGGACAAGTGACAGTTTTTAGTTTCCTGACTGAGGCCGGTGGTAATATTTGGGATTTTTCAAGCTGTTTACAAGATGCAAATATATAAAAACTATTTCTTATAGGTTTTAGAGTTTGCCTCTTAACTTTTGGGTATTTAATCTCAGAGAGGAGATGGATTTAATACGTTTTGGGTGGAATCCATACCTTAATTGAGGCTGAAGATCTTCTTGTAGATTGCAGAGTTTTTCCTTTCCTTCCTCTCTCTCGGCTCTTCGGCTTCTGTTTGGTAAAAAGCAAAGTGAACAGAGTAAATCCTGCTCCTTACCCTTGTGCATCGCATTACACTGACTAATGTAATGTAGTTCATGGATGTTTATGGAGTTGGAACAGTATTTACTGGATTTCTAAATACACTTATTAGATGCATAAACGCTGCTGTGTGTTTTGTAAGACAAAGGGAGTCGATTCTGGGCAATACCCACAAATCCATGAATCGATCGCTGCGTTTTGAAATGAGCTGAGTCAGAGGGAGGCATCATGTTGTTTAGTTTTCAACCTTCTTCCTTGTAAATAAAACCAGATTTTGCAGATCATAATCACACGCCAGGCTCGCTTCCTGCTGCTTTCCTCACATCCTGACCCAGGAAACAGAAACTCAGACATACAGTCTAGTGATTGTGCTAAATATTAACTTCTTCTTCTTTTTTTTTTTTTTGACTCTAGCATGTTTTATTGATGCGTTGTTCGACTGCAGTGTAAACCAAACAAAAAAAACCCCCCTGAAAAACAAGAGACATGCCAGAGGACGGGAGAAGTCTTTTATTTGAACAAGAATTAAATTCCTCTTTCAGCAAATCACTCAAACAATTGTTCATAAATGAATAAAATATTTAATTTATGCAGACGTCTGCTCTGGAATGAGGATGCAGATATTTGCTTCAGACCACTAATAGTTTGTTGAATCTTTTTCTTTCCTTCCTTCTTCCTCATTTTCCACTCCTTTGTTTTTGTTTCCTGCCAATCAACATTGTGAAAGTCAGCACAGCAATCTTATCTGACTCCTGAGCAATATGTTGTGCTTTTGGTAAAATCTCATTGTTGTCTGAGGTAAGAGTTGATCTTCTGGTTTAGTTGGAACATCAGATGTCTGTCACTAATGTCTTAATTAAAAGAAAGCGATTTAAAAACAGTAGCAGCAAAAAGGTTTGATCGGTGCCTACATTACATTTCCAACATACTTTAATGATCTGAAAGGCAAATAAAAGGGATTCATGTTGGTTGTAAACTAAATGCTTTATGAGAAAATAATCAGCAACTAATTATTAATCTGTGATGGATTCAATGCAAAGGATTTCATCTTAAGTTGAGAAAGCAAACTGCTGATTTATTCTTTAACTCACATCATGTTGCACATTTACTCTGATCAGACGTTTTTGAAAGGCTTTCTTTGTGAAATGATCCTTTATCCTGCAGGTGATGCTGCTCAGGCTGTTGAACCCTGTCCAAGGTTTATGACCCTGCAGCTGGAGCACTGGCTTAGTTAGATGGCTGTCAGTAAAAACCTGTTTAAAGGGAAGGACTATGATGCTGACTGAGAACTCACTTTTGAAGGCTTATGAAAGGAATGCATTCTTGGAGTGTTCTCAGTATTATAGTACATTATTTCAGAGCTTAAATTGGACTTCTGCTATTAGCTAGAAAGGTGCTGGCTAGTGTTTTGGAACCATGAGAAAACTTTAACAATAGGGGTGTATAAAACAAACAAAGCATCAGTTCCTATTTTGGTCTTGATATCGTGATGGAAACACAAAGTGGTTAAAATGCCAACACTGTGATTGTTAAATATATTTTTCATATTTATTTTCTCTGATTTCAGAAAAATAGTTTAAATATTTTTGAATGATAATAAACTAATCGGTTTTATTTCCTGAGATTATTAATGAATAATTTGATGAATAAATTAAATTAAACATTTTTATTAACTGCTAACATAAACTGTCCGTCGTCTCTGTCTTGTCAAACAGGTGCATATCCAGTTTTTATGGGTTAGTAAGTATTTTAATGCTTCCAGGAACAGTATTATTCTGAAAATGACTGGTTTCAAACGTTGTGCATGTCTTTGTGGGTTTTTAAATGTTTTTATTTACATTTTTTTATTTAAATGGGGATACTTGTTTACTTTTTCAATTGATTTATGTTTATTTTACAAAACTAACAAATGACAGTAAATGAACAATAAATGAAACTTGTTTCCAAAAATATATTTTTTTAATGCAGATTGCTTGTTTTAAGCAATAAAATTTGTATTTTCTGTCACATTTAAAACCCATACTGCAGAGTCTTTATTTTTAAAGGCCTTATTACCATATTAGTAATAAATGTCTATGCACACTGCTCTCTTACATGCAGTGAGGAAATGGTTTTGGGCTGTACAAATCTTTACCACCTTCAAAAGAACCTTAGATGCATTTTGAAAACATGAATTTCCCCAGGCTGATTTTTCTTTCCTTTTCTACGCGACCCTTCCCAGTCTGGGGTCTGAAACTCTTTGTATTTTTCTATCTCAACTGAAAGTGGAATTCCTTTCTTCTCTTGAAATATTTCCACAGGACTTTGTCAACATATTTGAATGTATTTTCTGTCAAACACCTTGATACTCAGCAATAGTTTGCTGCATTTAAATCTTGATTGAAATTAAAAATACAAAAGAGGACATAATTATAAATAAGAGGCCAAGGATTAGGTTGATTCTAGAAGTCCCACCTCATGAGCAGAGATGCTTTCAGGCAGATATCTTCCTTCTTCTGTTAGAGATGTGAATATTTCAGTGTCTTTAGGATCCCAATTCGATTCAAAGACGATTTCTGAGTCAGAAACCATTTTTTTTCTATTGATGGTCCAGAGATTCTGTGTAATTTATGTGATTGATAGAAGGGAAAAATAGATTTGTGCATACAATTCTCTAACCCAAGTTACCAGGATGAAGTCGGCCAGATGCCTGGAGTTTTTAAAAATAAAAAATACCAAAGAATTACTCCAAATACATACAGTGAAAGAGGCGGCCTCCTACGATGGCAGAAGAAGCGTAAAGCAAGATAAAGGACACTCGCAAATATTAGCATAGAAGACAAACATTAACGCATTTTAAAATAAATTTCTGAGCGTTTCAAATCAATTCAGAATTCTCAAGACTTGGATCTGTGCTTTTCTACAGAATCAGTTTTCTATCTTCCATGTGGTTTTGTTTCCTTAAATGGAATCACAAAAATCACCCAAGTTCCTGCAGTGGAAACTTACCTTCTGTTGTCTGTTTGTGTGGCAGCTGTTTCTGTTGCAGCTCCGATCTCTGTTCAAGTGTGAAATGGCTTGAGGATCACTTTGAAAGTCGTTTTGGCTGTTGGCTTAAACCTAATGCTCCTCCGTGTTTCTGTTTCTCACTCCAGCTGTTATTGATGCCCACACCTCTGCCCACGATGGAATCCAAGAAGCGGAGCAAGCTGGACATTTTCCGGAAGAAAGTCCTGCCTCGTCTGCGCCGGGGCAAGACGAGTCCCACCAAGCATGTCCTCCAACCCAACCACATCATGGACAACCGGATGAGCACGTCCGTCCCGGACATAAGGGACATGAGGCAGGAGTACGAGCGCGTCGCCTCCAGCACGCAGCCCCACCTCTACAACTCTCAGAACCACAACAGCATCTCGTCACAGCTGGACAGGCGTGCGGGTGGGAGTGGCCTGCAGGTGCCCAGTGCAGCCAACAAGAGCGTCTACAGGCGGAGCATGCCTGCAGACACCACAGACTGGGATTTCTCCCAGGAGGCAGTGAATGGTTTCTCTGGAGAAGAGACGATCTCGATGGAGACGCAGCAGAGAGCCGTTTCAGGCATGGAGCCCGAGGAGCTGGCCCTGCCAGAGATAATGACTGTTTACTCACCAGACGGGCCTGCAGAGGACTCTTCACCAGACAACACACAGGTATGCTAACTGCTCTTTAATTAAAACACACTGATACGAATCAGCTCTTCAGAGATAAGTGGAGTTTGTGTACTGAGTGATAATGGTTTAAACTTCTTTTGTTTTCAGAAAGCAGCAAATTAAAAACTGCTAGCTTGTTCATTTAAAAGTAGACTAATAATAAATATATGAAAAAACTAAATATGACATATCCTATACAGACCACGGCTGTCATGGTAACAAGTTTTGTTGGACAACAAAGTGTCCCAGAAGTTATTGCAATAATATTGTTTTGTTAGTAACATAACGATATAATAATTCAATAACACATGATCAGAGATCAATAAACTTTATATTCTAATTAACATTTTAAATATCCAGAATAAATAAACAAAATAGAAACAATAAATAAAGTGAATGATGAAGTTTCATGTTTTTATAGAAACAGAGAAAGCGTAAATCATGCAAGTGGAAGTTATTGAATTAGTTTTAATTTATTATGCGATGAATTGATGTACTGCTTATTGTGACAGGCCTAAAATAAACTGCATTTAAATTACAAACAACGACGAATTAAATCTGAAACATATTTGAAGACAAGCTTTAAAAAACAGTGAATATAAACGTTACAATGAAGAACTTTACAGCTAGACTTTCAGGATGAAGGTAATAAGATACTTTAATGAAATAAGACTTTGTTGTGTACATTGGTGTGGGGGAAGATATCAGGTGTATTTGCATAAAAATGAGAGTTTAACTTGGAGGCGCTGGATAAGCTGCTGGTGGTGCAGGATCTCCACCCAAAACCAACAGTCCACAGCAGCTCTGTGTAAACTGTGGCTGTGTGACTGATGGCTTCATTCTTAATTGGTTTTCCTTTAAACAGGGACAAGAAATGTTGTGCAAGTTTTCTCTTCACAAAAACAGGCTTCAAGTTTTAGCTACAAAATATTAAAACTGAGGTGTTTTATGTTCACAGTTCCCTTTTTATGAAAAGAGGGGGGCTTTGATTTACAGAGAGCTTAAATGTAAATCCACCCTCTCAAAATGAAGTAGTTCACTTTCATTTATTAATTTTCCTCGTTCTCCCCGGACCAGCTTTTCCTAAACTATGTTTGTCATTTTTTTAAATAGTTAATCATGAATGCTGAATTGTTTCTAGAGCTACACACACTGAGCGGATGTGCTGACATGTTTTGGCCTGAAGGTCTGGTTTAAGTGGGGCTTTACAACAGAGCAAGGATAACAACCGGGGATATATATTTTTTAGTGTTTTTGGTGTACAGTTTCTGCAGCCGATGCAATGAAACATGTTTGCGTTTACAATTATTGACTCATATCCAAATGTAGTCTTTAAGCTTGTGGTCAGAAAGTTCAAATTTGACTCCTCAAGTCGTCTTTATGTCATGCTTCACATTTTATCAGACCAACTCATGGAGAGTGTGTAAACGCTGGACGTGGACGACTTGGGTAGTTTTTTGTTGTAGGAAATGATGTTAAGTCTGTTTTTCAATTACATGGAGATGCAGGCATTTAAAGAAAATGAAAGTCTCCATTGATAATTGATTACCTAATTTTGATGAGTGGCAAAGTGGAAGTGCTTTGGTCACCTTACTTGGTTGTTGTTAACCATGATGTAAATCAATAAATAAATCAAAGAGTGGAAAGGAATTAGAAATGGTTCAGAGAAAGCCAAAAGCCACCTCCTGTAGGAATGCAGCAAACATTTGGAGGAAAACTGATGCTGCTTGTCACCATCCCTATAGTTAAACATGGTAGTAGCAGCATCATTCTGTGGGAACGCTTTTCTCTAGCTGGTAGAGTTGATGGAATAATGGATGGAGCTGAAAAGAATACGGAGCTTCCTGTCTCCAGCGGTCATTGGGCAGGAGGCCTGCAGAAAGACCCCAGACTGGGATTTGAACCAAAGATTGTTTTGCTGCATGACAACAGTGTTACCAACAACTCCACTGTGCATCCACCGCAAAAACACAAAACATTATTAAGTATTGTCTGCCTAGTTGCTAGTGCAAATATCTTAGTTATCTTAAAATAAGACAAAACTAATTTTTCAGAAGGATTTAGGAGCTTTGTTTAAGTCAGTAATTCCTTACTATTGATTTTAAAAAGCACTTGTTCCACTGGCAGATTATTTCAAGACATTTTTCACATGTTATAAGTGAAATAATCTGCCAGTGGAACTAGAACTTTTTCATCAACATTAGGGAATTATTGATTTAAGATGAGCTCTGATATCTTGCAGAAAAAGTTATCTGTAAGTTAGTTTTGTCTTATTTCATGTGTACCAATATTTTGCACTACATTATACTAAAAACTAAACCAAAAACATGTGGTAAGATTTTGTGCTTTTTTTATTTCCTCAGTAAATATTTTGATAAACAATCTTTTTCTTGTTTTCAGATAAATTTCAAGAAATATACTGATAATGGCATAATAATGCAAGTGCATTATTGCATTAATACCCTCTCAAATACCAATAAACGTTAACTTTGTAAAGAACACTTAACACTGGAACTGGAAAATGTTTTAAATATCCAGAATAAAAAACTACAACCAAAAACAATCAACAAAAAGGAAATGAAATCCACATACAACTGAAAATAAAAAAATAAATGTATCATGAACTCTCTGTAAACAAAATTGCCATTCAGAAACGATTAATCATCAGAAAGGAAATGACTGATCTCATTCTAATTCATCATATGATCAGCTGATTGACATCACACAATGTGAACAGGTTGGAGTGACTGAATGCCTTGTTAAGGTGCTGTTTGTTACATGGATGTGTGTTTAACTAGATCCTGTCCTCATTATCGGAGAGTCCTTTCTGCACGAAGCAGCCAACGTGGGTCCTGAACTTCTTTCCCAGTTTGCAGCAGCCATTTTACGCCTGAATATACAGTTGCCTAAATGTTTATTGCAAAGTTCACAGGAAATGATAACACACTTGTCATTTTACAAAGTAAAAGTACAAAGTAAACACATTCCCTCACAACAATAGTGAAAAAAGTGATCTCAGGGATCCTCTCTTTCTTATGATTTCTTTCTTTTCGTTGCACGTTTTTAGGGTTAAGTCTGTTTGCTCCCTGGGACTCAGGAATTTTTAATAACTTGCTCAGAGGATTTGTGTCCATGGCAGAAATGCCAAACAGGAATCAATACCTGACCCAGTAGTTGTTAAACTACCTCAGTCCTTTATTACCTGTAACTATATGCCTTTTAAAAAACACTTTCCTTTAGTGTCATATGACTTTGAAAGGATGTCTCGTCTTTATCTGTACAATATAAAACTCCTGATTTCTGCAGCCTCTTATCAAAGGACAAGGCCATGTGGAATGTAAGTGTAACTTTGCTGTTGAGCAACTTAAGCTTTTGATGTTTGGCTAATGGATGCAATACGTATTGTGAAATGTTTTTCTTTGAAAGATTGTGAAAATAGTGTGATTCTTTTTCCTTTTTAAATGGTTTCATTTTTGGTGTTTATATGAAGTATGGAGGTCTTTTGCACACTGACGAATAGCAGATGATTTTAAGTTGGATGACTGAGGTCAGAAGATCTCAGTTGAAATATAGATTATTTAGAAAGTGATATTTTGTTTATATTTTGGCTGTTATGGTTTTAGATTATAGATCATATTTCAGCTTGTGTTCAGTTTTTGAAGCCGTATGTTCATCGTTCTGCTTCGTCATTGAACCAGTTTATTGAAGACAACTGAATTCTTGGTCACGACGCAAAAATTAGTTTTTTGTTTTATAGAGAAAAGTTATGCAAAACTGCTTAAAGCAACCATTGGAGTGAGTTTACGGAACATCAAATAGCCATAAAAATACAAAAACAAAGCAAGTGGTGAGACTCCTGACTAGCAGGTTCTGTTTTGTGGTGCAAATCTGTCTGTAAAATACAAAGTTTTAAGGAGGGCTCTCTGGCCTCTTTGAGAAATGAGGCCAGTGCAATTCTTTAGAATTATTCAATTTATTACATCTTTTCAATGATTTATAAGTCAATACTCAGTTAAAAATGACGAAAATGCAAGACCGATTGGTCAGAGAGTGAAGAAGACTGAAAGTACGGCTGGGTTACGTAATCGGAAAAGGTAATAAAGAAATCAAGAGCACAAGACAAGAGCATAGTGCAGAACGGCACAAACTCACTGTGAGTAAAAGGAAAAGCAGAAAGCACGACTAACTGGAAGCAGCAAAGGAGACGAGTTCACAGTCTGACAGGAAGCAAAGATGAAGTGGGGGTCATATAACAAGAACCAGAGGGGATTTTCCGGTCATGACCATTGATGTAAGTTTCACAAAAAGAAAAACAGCAACACAATTTTCCCAACCGTGGCATTAGTCATGGTTGGTTAATCCTGAGTCATTTTTTAAAAATTCATAGTCAGAAATCGCTCTAAAAGTGTTCTATTGTCTTCAATAACTAAGAACTATTTTCTCTTTAACTACCCACTAGCTAAATTATTAGCTACCTTTGAGACTGGAGATCAGGCTTGTGTTTAAATTATATTCAGGATTTAAGTCGCTGACTTGGTAACCAAGTAAAAAAGAAAAAGACTCATTTGAGAACAAACCTAAACTGACCGACCGAACACATAGAAAACAAATCAGGCTGTGACCTTTGTACCTTGGTCTCTGTGACCTTTGTTGCCTTTCCTGATTAATGATTGTTAATTTATTAACCTACTGATAAGCAAACACAGACGAATATTATTCCATTCACATTTCAGTGGTTTAATGTTGTAGTTATCCAGTGACTGTGCATGTTTTGTCTGTTCACGTCTATAAAATATGAACCCAAATGCCATCAAAAATGAGACATAAAAGACTTTAGATGACTTACGAGGCCAAGTTTTGTCAGTGGTTTTATCCAGTACTGCTATTTTCATTTTTCAATTTTAGAATCTTATTTAAACGTGTATTTTATTCACACAGCTGTTCACTTTGATTTTTGCTTATGGGCCTGCTCCTGATTGAAATCAACATTTCAAAACTTTTGAGTCCAAACTCATTTCTAATGCGTCATTTTCCAGGAGCTGAAAGTCTTCCAACATTTTGAAGTTGTTCACATGCTTGTTAAGTAACTTCCTTTTGGCTTCCGTTAAAGAAAAACAATCCTAAACTCATGGAGTCAACCTGCATACCAACAATTCTGGCCTCTTGTAAAAATACTTAAATTATCTCTGAAGGGGCTTTACTTGTCACAAAGACTCAGTGAGTCCTAATTTCTTTTAGTTTAATCTGTTAAAGACTTAAAGTAAAGCAAATATACCACACAGGCAGACTGAAAATGGTATTTTAGGGAAGCAACAAAATGAATCCCAGAAGGCTTCTCTTTGAAAATTTGGCATATTTTGTCCTGTTAAAGACAAACAGTCTTTGTCACAAGACTGTTTACACACTGCAAAAACACAACATCTGACCAAGTATTTTGGTCTAGTTTATTGTGCCAATATCTTGGTACACTTGAAATGAGACAAAACTAATTCACAAGTAACTTTTTAAACCCCGCCTCTCGCCCGGAACGTTAGCTGGAGATAGGCACCAGCACCCCTCCCGACCCCACTGAGGGACAAGGGTGTTCAGAAAATGGATGGATGGATGGAAGTAACTTTTTATCAAGTTAGATGATCTTGTTTTGAGTAAATCATGTAGCATTGATTTAAATAAAGTACCAGTTACACCAGTAGATTATTTCACTTCTAACAACATTTTCCTCTTGTTATAATGCAAATAATCCACCATTGGAAATAGAACTTTATCATCAGCATTGAGAAATTATTGACCTTTGCACTAGAAACTAGACCGAAAATACCTAGCATGATTTTGTATTTGCAGTGTCCCTATTGATTTATTTGGTTAGTTTTATTTATTTTATTTTTTTCAACCAGGTATCATTTTTTCTTCCATTCTGTAATATTTTGTGTAGTTGAGGCATGTTTGTTCTCCACAAAGTTTCCTCATTTGTTTTTCATACATTATACAACATGCTGTTATGATCGACTTTGAAAAAGGTGAAAACAGCAACCTGAGACACCCAAACGCCATCAAAAACAAGAGCTTAAAAGACTTTAAATGACTTCTCAAGCCAAGTGTTGTCAAAGCTGGTTGGTTTAAAGGTTTTATATGCTGCTGCCATTTTTATTTTTCAATTTTAGAATATTATTTAAATAATATTCTGTATTTTATTCATGCTGCTGTTCACTCTGAGACACTGTTTTCAAAGCTAAAGCTACTTTTCTGTCTTTTAAGAAATGCCTTGCTTTCTCTGTCCAGGCCGAGATGGTGATGGAGCCCGAAAGTCCGTCGAACAACGTCCAAGATCTTCCGCGCTCCTATCTGCTGTCCATCACCCTAAAGGAAGGACACAACCTGGTTGTCAGAGACCGCTGTGGTAATGACTTTGTCCTGCTGCCAATAAACAAACTGAAGCGGACGGTGCCGTGACCCGCTCAACCATTCCCCGTTTTAAACTTTGTCCTTCTGCAGAATAATGACACACATTTCACGAGACATTAGGGAGAAAGAGTTAGTGCTCGGTTTGGTATTTGCATACATTTTGGAGGTGAAAAGATTTCGAAAAAGCAGAAAAAAACCCTAGATAATCTTTTAAACAGCCATCTGAATGTGATGCCTTTATCTTTTCAACAAGGAAACTGGGTTGAAAAGGAAGCAAATGAAGATAAATGGAGAAGTTTGATGGTGGAAATATGAAGTGTTTAGTTCCTCACGAGTGTGCATAGATTGGGACCTACTCATTCTCATATATGCCTATATTGCATCTATGCCACATATCAGTCACTCCCAGTTGACGCCAGTCTGTTTTTGAGCTGCGTTGATACTTGCATGTCTGGACTGGTGAGTAGGAGCAAATATTGACTATTTATTCTTCCAGCCTGTTTGCTTCTCGTGTGACACGAGCCGATCGTCTGAATCCACTGTACGGGACATTCGAACCTCTCTGAGAATACCGGCTCCCCTCGCGGTTGGTGCGCCTTTTCTGCTTCCACCGCTTAGTTTGCTCAGCCTCGTTTCCTTCATAGGGGCCAGGAATGCTCATTTGAATACAGGTGCCACTGAGTCGAGGGACAATAAAGACACCTGGGTGTTAGGCACGCTGCATGGTTTCTGCTGCGCCTTGGCAGATCTGCATACAGCTTAAACATACAAGAACCTGTTTGAGCCACACCCAGCACCGAATACCTGAGGCTCCTGGGACGCATTTGAATTCATTTTCCCTTGGTTGCCCGGGTGTTTGTTTACACGTGAACACACAGTGTGAAGGTAGCGCAGGAAATGAAGATGGGTTTGTTTCTATACAGCGTTGGTAAAAAAAGAAAAGTTTTCTTTTTTTCAAACATTAAGGATATTTTTTCTATTTTGATCAGATTACAGACACAAACATTTGAGTCGTTTGCTGCTGATTTTAAGATGCACGTTAACCAGAGCCAGACGTGATCAAGCCTAAACACCAGATAAGCCGTCGAGTTAAATAAGTCAGATAAATCCTGGGTGTTGCTGTTTCAAGACAAACACCCGTTACAATAGACAGTGTCTGGCAAACCTGTTGCTATCAATGCTCCACAAAAGGCCAAATCGATCCGTAAACGGCTCCATCCATTGTTACTTCCATAATCGGTGCGCTGCTGCATGACGTCTGCGTTCTTCTTCTGCACATGCGGGTCGCTTTGCGGACGTAAACCATTCACACAAACGTCTGATTGCAGTTGGGTTCAATTAGTAGCTACAAAAAAAATCATAATTGATAAAATACCAATAAAATCTGCTCACTTTTGTGTAAATGCATTGAAAAACATAAAAATAAATAAAAGTTGTTGCTAATGATGGAAATCGTTCATTAAGGTGTTTGACAACAAATGTCATCTGGGAACTGATGCATCTGCTCTCAGAGGATTGACTAAGCAACAGGTAGTTGCTTAGTCAATAGTTGCGTATAACACTCCTTATACAACCTCACTAACATCAGCTGTTGCTGAACTTTGAGTCCATCATTGAGTTAGCACTGAGCAACAGGAGGCAGCATGGCAGATTTTAGGCCAAACACATTTTTTGTACAAACCAACTTTTCTATTGGCACTTGCTGATCTGTGAAAGGTTCTCCAACTACGATTGGTTGGCGGCAGCCCCCACTCTTTCTCACATAGCTGACAGAGCCTTCACGATTAGCTTGGAGGAACTTCTGAAGTGAAAGTATCATAAAACAACGAGGAAATACTACAGCCATACAAATGTTGGCATGAACTCCAAGGTTGGCTTCCTGCATGTGAAACCGAGTTCAAAACGAGCGATGGCACATGATTAGCGTTTTGAACTGCCATCAGGTTTCATGCGGCTGAAGTTTAGTTGGCTTTTAAAGCAGGAAGTTGTGGTCCTGCTGCCTGGGGAGGAAAGAAAAGCCCCCACATGCTCCACATACACATGAGAAATAAAGTGAGCAGCCCAGGCCTCCTCTTTACTGGAAATCGGTACATTTCCTTGTAAGTATATTTTATAGACAATAGAACTGTGAATAACTTTATATAGACATAATGAAACAAAAGCAGGCCTGTATTTGGTGGGGTTTCTGTGTTTTTAGGTCAAGTCTGTTTTTAACTTCATAATGAAAAGTAGATTTATGAAGCCAAAACAGCTGGATGAAAGCACCGAGTCTGATTGTAATTGTTAATTTCAGATTCTCAAATATCGCAGACAGCAAAAAACACAAAATCTTACTAAGGATTTTTGGTCTACTTTATAGTCAAATATCTTAGTTTTGCCTTATTTCAAATGTACAAACTTTCACACAACTTTTCATCAAGATAGAGCAGCTTGTTTAAAATCAATAATTCCTTGATGTTGATGGAAAAAGTGCTTGTTCCATTGGTTGATTATTTCATTTCTAACAGAATATTTGTATTAGAAATTTGACCAAAAATACCTTATAAGATTTTGTGTTGCAGCTTTAATTTACAATTTCAAAAATGTCTCCTCTCACCCTTTCTATTTTTTTTTTCGTGTGTGCCCTAAAATGCTCTTTAGGTACCAGCGACCCTTACGTGAAGTTCAAGTTTGATGGGAAAAGCATCTTTAAGAGCAAAGTGATCCAGAAAAACCTGAACCCTGTATGGAACGAGTCCTTCGCCGTGCCAGTAAAGGATCTGAACCAGAAGATTTATGTCAAGGTAACGCCTCGTTCACAAGTCAGTCGTAGGGATCAGCTGGAACTCGTTCATAAAGGTCAACACGCCTCTTGGCTTCTGTTGAGTTATGTCACTTCTAGCTGTGTGGGAATTAAATGTTTCAATAAGCAAACAGAATAAGACACTTTATGAAAAAGCAGTGCTTGGTTAGCACATTAGCTCTGCCGACTAACAATTGTTTCCACAGTCAGTGTTGTGGGTGAAGTTCAGCAACTGTGACTTCCCCTGTTGTTCTCCGGGGTTAACACTTTGTTTTCTGATATGACACAGGTGTATGACAGCGATTTGACGTCAGATGATTTTATGGGCTCAGCCTCCGTTCTCCTGAGTGATTTAGAACTTGACAAGTAAGTGTCATGAATTATGAGTGCAGTGAATGTCTGAGGGGAGTAGTCTTGGTGTGAACTTGGTAGAAACTGTTCTTTCATTCATAACAGCATTTGCCAGTAAAAACGGGGAAACACCTTTGGCAGTTTCAGTGTATTTGCCTGTGTAGTTAGAATCCAGATAAATGGTGCCCCCTGGTGGGCATTTCTGAGGATGTTCCATCATGTGTTACCATTTATTATCACTTCTTTGTAGATATGGTACCTCACAGTTGTGAATTATCTTTGCGTTAAGATGTTTTAACCTATTACGCTTACTCAAATAGCCTCAGAAGTTTATTGGCAGAAACAAAGAGAAAGTCAGTTTTTCTTCTTTAAGCGAACTACAATTCCTATAATGTTATATTTTACACTATAAAATGAGTAAATGTAAAATCAAAAATACATTTAAACATGATCTTTTATGATGGAGTAGATCAAATACATTTTTTTCCCCTGTAAATTCCTTCTAGCTTTTGACATAGGGTACAGAGCCAAACCTTAAGGTATTTTTATTGTTGCTTTTATCTGACAGATGAGCACAAATAGTCCACATTTTTAAAGTGGAAGGAAAAGGATGCAGAGTTTTCAAAATGCTACAAAAATAAATCTAAAACGTTTGGTATGCATAAGTATTTATCTACTTCTCCATCCCTAAATAAGATGCAGTGCAACCAAGAATGTGTCACTCATATGAATATTGTAAATAGCAAACCTACATTTTCCAGCAGGACAACTATTGGTTTTGTACTCTTGGTTTTATTTGTTTGTACTTCTCTTAAACTGTTTAACCTTTTATTGACCTTTCCTTAGGTCCAATGAACTGTCGCTCACGCTGAATGACCCAAACACTCTGGAGGAAGATATGGGCTTCCTGCTGGTCAACATGACAATCACTTACAGAAACAGAAGCAGCAAGAAAGGCATTGTATGGCAAGCCCTTCATGTATTTACTGCATGTGTTCTGGAAGTAGAAATGTCTGTTTACGTTCGATTTACCACAAATTCAGGCATGGTGGAAAAAAAGCACAACTATTCTCTGTAGTTGTTTTTTTTTCTTAATGTTTAAAAAAGCAATCCTTAATAAAGGTTTAGTCTATCATTAAAGTTTTTATCAATAGACTTTGAAGCAATGTCTGTTTGACAGAAGTAACCCAAGTGGAAATATTACATTATGTACAAAGACACAGTGGTAAAAAACCAAACCTCTAATAAGAACTAATTAGTTTTGTAAACTGCCCTGATACATAAAACCTTAGATTTGGGAGAAAATGTGCTTTTTTAAAAATTGTGTCTGTTTGAATGTGTTTTTATTTTATTTTAAATAATTTCTGTATGGCCCACTAACCTCAGTGCCATTTTGTTTTGCACTTAACATGCATGCTCCTGTCAGCAGAAGTGGCCCAGAAAACGAAGTAGTAGGGTAAGGCATGGTGGAGGGAACACACTGGACAGACAATAAGCAACAATCAACTTGGTCAGCTTTATGACGGGTATCTGCCAAAAAAAAAATAATACAGAATCAGCTGTAAAAAGCTCAAGAGAACAATCATGTTTGGCTTTACCTCATTCTAATCAGACATGCTCTAAATTAAAGAAACAGTGTCAGCCACTGTGTATTTTGGCAGATATCTTTTAATGTAAAATGTCTGTCACAAGAGGGCAGCAAATTGCCATAATTTAGGGCATCTGTCTCTTTAGCTAAGATGTGACGGATATATGCAATCACACCTTTTTGTACCAATTTTAATTCGGTTTTCTCTTTTAATCTGTGTGTGTGTTTGAAATACAAGTCTGCAAATTGATCAATAATCTTTCTGCCATATTAACCTTTAGCCAATAGATTTTCTTGTACATTCAACGTTCCACTTTTAAGAACAAAACATTGTCACCCATTATATGCTCTGTAGTTTATTAGCACAAGAGACAATTACAAACTTTCCCCTGACCATAGTGGAGAAGAAGTCTGACCGTTGTGTTCTGAATTCACCGTGACAAAGGGGTATTAAACTCTCAGCAGTTTCTAAATGCATGTCTTGTAGCTTCTCTTGCTGCTGGCTTAGCATAGTGCATGAATCTGTTGTTGCAGCATGAGACGGTCTTCTTGTGGTCTTCTTGAGACTATGTGCATGCACATTAACTACACTCTTGTTTATGTAACTTGTGTAACTGAACAGGTGTACATGATGCAGTGTGGAATATTTTCTGCTTTAGCCAGTGTCAGAACAGTAACATCAGCTGTTCATCACCTGGCAGACAGAGAGGGTTTGTGATCGTCATCAAGCAAGGTGTTTGATGACTTTTACTTTTAAAAAACACTTTCACAGTGTCATGATGTCAATGTGATGGTATAATGTTATCTGATTCAGGGATGTCCAAAGTGTGGCCCATTAGCCATTTGTGGCAATAGAGGCCACATTTTTCATGGTGTTTTCCCACCTCATAGACTTGGATTGATTTCACACTCCTCTGTGTCAAACGATCCAAACCAGTTGAAAAACCTGTTCCCCTCCTCACCTGTGGTGGCACTGCACCAAAAACCACTGAAGGAAACAACAGAAAAACCTCTAAAGAAGACATGAGTGCAACGTCGTCCTTCATGAAATGTGAACAACATAGAAGTGGTGTCAGTTGCAGGAAGAGTCATTTTTCCAGCCAGCGCTATATTCACACGTTTGGTTTGGTTGTTTTTACCCAGAATGCCCTGCACTGTAGTCCACTTCCTGCTTTTGGAGCGGGCTCTGGTCCACATGCATCCACATATGCATTCGAACTGCACCAGACTTCACCTTAATGGGAGGATTTTAGGCGGACCAGAGTTTGATTTTACATCGGTGCCTTTTCCAACAAACCGGACTTTCTAGGCCAACAAATTAGAGTTTGATTAAAATTGACTAAGCAGTGACTGCTTCCTTACAATGTTATTTTCACACTCAGAAACATTCTTAAGATAAAAAAGTATTAGGTGCAACATGTGAATTTAATGAGTAAATTTTAGTCGGTCTATGTAATTAGTTAACCAGGTAATGCGGCACGCTGCGTATAGCTCACTGCCTGTCGTTTTAAAACACTGTTATGTTCTTAGCAGTGACGGGTGATGCTTCTTTGGTTTCCACACTGTGACTATTTGTGTTTTTCATGACTGATAGTAAAAATCCATCTGTGAGGAAGAAATCTAGAAGAGAATAGAGGTAAACTGTTGTTCGGGTAATCAGCTCTGGTTCGGTTCATGACTTTTTCTGTTAGGTGTCAGGGATAATAAAATTAATTAAGCTTACCTTAATGATGGATTCTTTAAAACCCAAAATGTGAATCAACATCCACAAAAATTTGACAGTTTATATATATATATTTTTGCGAGGTGTTCACAATAAGGATATAATTTTCAGTAATCTGACATTTGTTTCTGTCTTTTCTGATCTCATCTGTGCTGCTTATGTGCCCTTCTTGGATATTTAATTTAGCTTGATTTTTTGTTATTTATATCTTTTGTTCTCTCTCCTGATTTCCACCCTTCTTCAAACACTTTCCCCCATTTTTCTCATTCGGATACCGACCTCCTCTTACAGGTAGGGCCTTCCCAGAACTCTCAGTTATCGGATTTGATGAAGAAGAGTCAGATCTGGACGTCGCTTGTCTCGGTGACGCTGGTTGAAGGTCGGGGGTTGAATTTGGACAATCAGACAGGTGATGTGTTTGTTCGCTTCAAACTCGGAGAGCAGCAGTTTAAAAGCAAGGTACAAAAAAAAAAAAACATCTCTTCCATAAACATCTTTCTCCTTGTTTGTTTTGTTTCTCCTTTCTAGTAGTCTTTATTTCCCCTTCTTGCAAATCCATACACTATCGCTAAGTGCTTTTCTAATGTAATTTGTTAGAAATTAAAGTGTTTTCCTTTGTGTTTTATGTTCTTTTTTTATTCAGAATCACTGCAAAGTGACCAATCCTCAGTGGAGAGAGAGATTCACTATGAGACAGTTCCTGCAAGGCCCACAAATCCTGGAGGTGGAGCTCTGGTCCAGAGAATCACGAAGGAGCGAGGAGCGTTTGGCAATGTAAGGCTCTACTCCCCAAGTTACTATTGTTATTATTCCAAAAACTATTAAATCAGCTGCCTTTCCTCTGATACCCTAAAATGAAATGGAGCGTAAACTGTTGCCTTTGGGATTCAGGAACACAGGCAGGGAGGAAGTCATTGAAGTTAAAGACGGTTTAGGTTAAAAAGCAGAATCCTACATTTTGAACACCTCTGTTCACTCTATTGTCTGAAAATGGAAATATATTGTAAAAAAAATGCTATCAACTTATATAGTTGCTCTGTATGGATCAGATAAAAAACAGTTTAATATAAAATACTTTATCAAAAATAATGAATTTCTCAGAACATATAAATTTTTCCCCAGTTTTTCTCTGCTCTTTTATTGCTCATTTCCCTTTGCCTTTATTTTTAATGTGTTCTTCTGAATGTGTATTAACACGATTGTTGTTAAAAATCTTGGTGCACATATCAACAAGGAGTGCTATAATATAGATTTTGGAAAATTAATTGTACAGGATTAGGATCAGTTGGGGTAGTTAGAAATTAAACACTATAACACTAATTAATTTAAAATAAATCCAAAATAATTATTTATGCCTCTATTTTTTGGAATAATTAGCTCACACTGCTGAACCTTTGCTTCGTTAATCACCCTAACTTTTCACTTCTGTAATCAAACTGCTCCGTGTGTGTACCCGTCCAGGTGTGAAGTGGACCTGACCCAGATCCCTTTGAACACGCGGGCGTTGTTTAAGGAGTTCCTGAGTCCCAACAAAGGAACCTTGGTCTTCCTGATCACACGAAACGCATGCAGCGGCGTCTCCATCTCAGACCTGAGCGCCGCGCCGCTCGATGAGCCGCAGGAACTGAAGAACCAGAAGGAGAACTACGTCAGTATCCAGACTGTGCACTTCACCACCCACCTACTCCTCTGCTGTTCACACTCTAAACACTTCATTTAAAACACCTCTGGAACGTCGTACGCAGCCTCCGTTTGTTGCCTGAACACTGTTGTTCTTTTGGCCTGAAAACATGACTGGTTGAATCTATCAGTCAATCAATCAACCAAATTTTATTTGTTTAGCACATTTCAGCAACAAGGCTTTACATCATAAAAGCACAATGTCATGCAACATAAAATCAACAGTTCAAACATTACATTTAGTCAATGTTTCAGTTCAGCTGATGGATGCAGCTTTAGGAAAAGGTGATGGTCATCACAGGTTGCAGTTTTTTGGAATTCAATTGTTGCTTTTTCCAGACTTGATCAGAGTTTTGGGGAATTTCAGGGGTTCTTTGTAAACAAATTTAACAGAATCCTATTTCTTGAAGAACTATAATCAACAATATTACAAACATATTTCTTCCTGTATGGTTTTATTACTATTTAAACAAGGAGCAGAGGCAACGTCAGGCCGAGTCAAACCTGTTTAAACTCTTTGACACATTAGCGGTTAGCCACTAGCGGTAAATAGCAGCCTCTTTTTTTTTTTTTTTTTTGTTTGTTTTATTTTTTTCTGTGAGAAGGTGAATCACTACCTTTAAACTGAAATTGATTTATTTATTTGTATACAGGAAAATGTTAAATATTAACAAATATCAAACACTTTAACATTTATAGCCAGAGTTCATTTGCAATGTGTGTCCCTCCCTGAATGTTTGGTCACATAAAACAATAAAAACATGATGCAAAATGTGAAATGCAAATAAAGATATAAAAACTTTGAAATTAATTAGAGCAGTAATGGAAAAACACTATCAAGGAGTTGAAATTTGGCAGTTATTCCTTTTTGTTCAGTTCGGTTTTCATTGTGCAGGAAGGGAAGTCCACACGTTGACCCCATTACCCAGAATGTTTGGCCAGTTGAACCAATAGTTTCAGGAGGAATCAAAAGGTCACTGAACAACATTGGAGACTTTCCAATTATTTTTATATTTATTTTTTGAAAACAGCACGGTGATGATCACAGGCATCTCATCCAAACCAAGAAACCAGGGACACTTAATCGATTTCCTAAAATGGGTTTAAAAAAGATTCAATAAATAAATGATGGAGGTGAAAACTTGAAGGAATTATTCTGTAGATGGCAGTACATGTTCAGAAAAGATCTGAAAAGAATAATCTGTTTCATTTCAAATGAAAAAAGTGGGTTAAATGGTTTTTCATGCAGTTTTAAACAGCAGTAAGTCAATCATAAAGTGAACTCAGAATAACAACATTTAATAAAGTCCAACCTGGAGGCAGAATGATGTCCCTTTGTAGAAATAAGGAGTATACAACAGGCAGAGAGTCCAGGTTTGTCGTCTGGGTAAACTATACTTGCTCGTGTTTAAAGACAAGAAGGGGGTAACTACTGTTTTGGAGAAAGCACCCTATTGCAATCTGCTTAAACGTTGTTGGGAGAAGCTTTCACATCAACTATTATAGGCGCTTGTGAGTGTCAGATTTGCAAGGCTAGTTACACTTAATGCCTAAAAGTATGAATTTAATTGCAGGGACTTGAATGTTGCTTGTAATCTGTCACAGGGAGTATTTATTTGGGTTGACTGTCAGCTCCATGTATGGAAATGTTGTGAAAACTTTGTCCTGACTGAAGGTTTGGTGGGAGAAGAGACGCAGAAGAAGAAGAGAGAACTCACTAATGTTGCATTACCAAGATGTCTTTGGTTATAGAAACAAAAAGGGTTTTTTTTCTTATTATTGTATGTAATAATTCACCAAAACCATTCACTGCAAAAAAACAAAAAAACAACAATAATAAAAAACTGACTGAGTATTGTTGGTGTAGTTTTTAGTGCAAATATCTTGGTTCACTTGAAAGAAGACAAAACTAACTTACAAGTAACTTTTCATCAAGACAAGTAAATAAACCTTAATATTGATGAAAAGGTCCCTCTTCAACTGCCAGGTTATTTTACTGATAACAAGACATGTTTTCCATTTATGGAATTGGCATTTTTCATCAATATTAAGGAATTATGTACTTAACACCAGCTCTTATATATTTGCTGGAAAGTTACCTGTGCGTTAGTTTAGTCTTTTTTCCAGTATTTGCACTATAAACTAGACAAAAAATACTTGGTAAGACTTTGTGTTTTTGTATTGTTGGTAAATCTCTATTAATAACACATTATGATTTAAAGTTTGCTGAGTTTCTTTTCCTTAAATCATTATTAGGATGCCTGGATCCACTATTTTCACTTCTGATGCCGATGCAGGTATCTGAAGTTTAGTATCGGCTGAGTTCGATGCGATACAGAAAACTACTACTGCATTTACTTAGAACCTTTCTGTTTTATGAACACAGACATAAATGAACTTCCAAATTAATTTGATAATTGCACGATACCCGATGCAGAATCTTTTTCAATATGGGGACTGATACAGATATTATCGGATCGGTGCATGTCTCTAAACATTATGCTTCTACAGCTCACTCCGTCTGCTTTTCGTCTCTGTAGAGTTTGCAAAGATCTCTGACAAACCTGCGGGATATCGGTCTACTTCAAGTCAAAGTCATCAAGGCCGCAGACCTGATCGCTGCTGATTTAAACGGTATTTACATATTTAGACTTAATTTTATCATTCGCAGCTAGTTTTGTTGCTGTCCGTCTTCAGTGTTTGCTCTTGTCCTCAGGAAAGAGTGACCCTTTCTGCGTGTTGGAACTGGGCAACGACCGGCTGCAGACCCACACAGTCTACAAGAACCTCAATCCGGAGTGGAACCAAGTCTTCACTCTGTTAGTTTGAGTCTCAGTTTTAAATAATGACAAACATGACTCTGATTCCTGCTCCGTCTGTCCCTGACCTCCTCGTTCCGCTCCCACAGGCCTGTCAGGGACATTCATGAGGTCCTCATGGTGTCCGTGTTTGATGACGATGGCGACAAGGCGCCAGACTTTCTAGGAAAAGTCGCCATTCCGCTCCTCTCGGTATGCGTTCGACTCTGACGCAGACAATAGGCCAATCTATTTACACTTTGGGCTTAAATTAAAGTGAAGCGGGTGATAACACCTCAGCGGACAGGAGACTCTGAGATCTAATCCAGCGTGACTGCTGTTCGGGTTCATGGCTGAGTTCAGCACCTCGTGGCCTTTCTGTCCTGCAGATCCAGAATAGACGACGGGTTGTCTACATGCTGAAGAAGGAGGACTTGGGCCGACTGTTAAAGGGGAGCATCACTCTAGAGCTGGAGGTTATTTTTAACCCTGTAAGTGAAAGTTCAGCCTCTACTTGTGACACAATGAAACGTGAAGGAAGCCTTTGAAACACAAGCTTGATGCCGTCCAATCCTCTGCTGTTTTCTTTCTCGTCAGGTCAAAGCAAGTATAAGAACTTTCCAGCCCAAGGAGAGGGCTTTCATGGAGGATAATCTGAAATTTTCCAAAAAGGTTCGTCCCAGCTTTGACCAAATATTAAAATTATCATTTCCCATACAGACACAGTGCTTGCTAGTGGTTTTTAAAAAAAGGTTTACAAATAAAAATCTGACAAGTATGTCCTGTAGTTGTATTCAGTCCTCCCAACGTTAACTTTGTGTAGAACACTTCATACTGGACCTGCAGTGTATTTTAAAAATCCAAAATAAAACACAACAACCAAAAACAATAACTAAAAGGGAGGAAAAACACAGAAACCATAAACAAAAAGTATTATGATATCTCTGTA
The DNA here is from genome assembly GCF_001443285.1 of Poecilia latipinna. Taxonomy (NCBI): domain Eukaryota; kingdom Metazoa; phylum Chordata; class Actinopteri; order Cyprinodontiformes; family Poeciliidae; genus Poecilia; species Poecilia latipinna. Next base: position 177,314 of record NW_015113982.1, on the reverse strand, counting down.
AACAACATTGCTCTTCAAAAAAAAAAAAATTATGATCAGAATGGATTTTATCAAGATATTTTTAATTCATCATGCAATTGATTGATTAACTGCTTATTGCGGCAGGCTTCAGAATGTCTTCTTTAATCTGAACACAACACAACCAGCATTTCCTGTTGTGTTCATGTGAACAGAAAGGAAACTGCAAGCGGTTTGCAGTTTCCTTTCTAGGCTTTTATTGTGAAGGTTTGCCGTATTCATGGAGACACGGACCCTCACATTATCGTTTCAGCCGCTCTGCCGAGTGTAATCACACCCTTGGGAAAAAAAAAATGTTGGTTAGTCCAATAAAAATTTGAGCTGGTAATTAGTTAAACAGACCAACCAGAACATTCTGAAGAGCACAAAAATCCAGCTAAATGTTTGCTTACCCGCTCTGCAGCTGATAGCAGCAGCAGGAGGAGAGGGCTCTGGTTTCTCTCTCCTGCCCGTCTGCTACAAAACTGGTCTTCATTCAAAATATTGAGAAACCATAATAACTTTGCAATGTTGTCAAATATTGTATAACAGCATTGATTATTTATTTTCCATCATCACAATGTCCCCAAAACTCTCACTAAGATCATCTGTTTTCATAAAAGGACGGTGAAAATCCATCTAAGTAGTTCCAATATTAACTGGGAAGCAAATTATATACAAGAGTTGTTCATCTTTTCATACATTGGAGTTTAATGTATTTCTTAAATGTATGTTTGTGTTTTTAAGTGTCCATTTTATCTGATATTTACTCTATATTTGAAAACTTTTGCTGTTCTCAAGTTGAAAAAACTTGAAAATTCAAATGTGCTTATACCATAATGTATCTATTTCATTCTATTCTATATAATCATTTATATATAGATATATTTTATTATGTTCTTCAACAAACCTCAAACCTTCACAGAACAGCTGAACTTGCACTGAGATTAAATTACACACAATTTTTGAAGCAACAATTTGCATTTAATTTAATTTAAAGGAAATGATGCATGATTTTATTTTAAGTTATTTGTTTCCAAGTTTTCATTGCAGAGTGTAACTATACTCTGCTTTGTGTTGTCAAATCACATAAAATCTCAACAAAACACAAAATGACTTTAGTTCTGTCATCAGGAAGGGATCACTTCAATCACTAACAAATCTCGATATAAACAGACTTCAGTCTTTTGTTCTTTGATTAACTTTGAATCACTGCAGACATTTGTCTAAATTAGCTGCTCTCTGCGTTTTAATTGAGCCCAACGTGGAGTGAATTCTTGCTTGCTGTTCTGCTACATTAGCTTGATATACAGTGTGTAAGACAGGGTGCGAGACTGGGTGCCTGACTGTCTGCACTTCCCACAACGACTCATTGTTGTCAGACAATACGTTGCTCACTAGCACCACAGAACTGGCTTCTGAACTGCAGACTGGGCTCACACCATGCAGGTCTGCTGTCGGTTTTAATGTTCAAAGTCTCGTTTGCCAAAATCAGGTCAGATTACTGACATTTCTTTACCGACGCTGCAGAAACACAACTTCTTAACACGTTCTTTTTTGGCTAGTTGCTAGTGCAAATATCAGGTTGCTGCCTGAATAAAGACCTAGATACTAGATATTCATAAATACAACAACTAATATTGCTGAAGAAGTTTTAAAAGAACTGGCTGGTATGCATAGCTCATACTAGCCAGAATTTATGTTTTCACAATGAAATTTCAAATCTTTAATTTGTGAAATTGTAGATTTTTTTTTTCTGATTATCATGAAGGTATTTTTACTCCTATTTGGACAATCTGAAATAACATCATAAAACACACATTTTATATTATTTAAATTCAAGCTGAATTTTTATGTTTAATGTTGGTAATAATGTACTTTTAGATCATTTACTTATTATTATTGTTATTATTTGGAACTATTTAAAACTTTGAAATAACTTTCCATAAAATTATGTTGAATTCTGTATTTGAAGTAAAATAAATTATTTTAGTCAGACTGTCTTAAATTAGTCAAGCTAATCAAATGTAATAAATCAAGTTTAAAAAACTTAATTGAAATGTTACCAATTGAAGCATTCCAGTTCTCCTTTAAGGCAAACTAAATAGTTCTTGAATATAGATTTTAAAAAGTACCAGTTCCACTGACAGATTTTTTTCACTTAACATTGTTTTTATTACAAGTGAAAAAATCTGCAAGTGGAGTTATTTACTTACAGGAAGCTTATATATCTTATGTAACATAAAAGAGTTACATTTATGTTAATTTTGCCTTATGTCAAAAGTAATGAGATATTTACTATTTAAAGAAAACCAGTTTGATGTTTCTCTGATGTTTTCTTGCTGATTGCAAGTCAAATATATCTCACAAAGTCCCACATTAACCAAAGAAAACCAGACCCTCGGATGTATTTTTTGTTATTATTTTTTTACTCCAACTTAATGTGTTTGTCTTCTGTGTGTGTTTTATTATCCGTGTCTTTCAGGCTCTGGCCAGGAATGTGGCGCGCGTGAAGGTGTTTTACACGGCTATCAGGTCCACTCTGCAGTACATCAAAAGCTGCTTCCAGTGGGAGAGCGTTCAGAGGAGCCTGCTGGCCTTCCTGGTGAGGAGCTTCAGCTGCTGATCAACAACACTATCTGCATTTCTTTCTCTCTCTCTTGTTTTCCCTGCGAGGCTGCGGAAGACGACCGCAGCCCCGGCCAACCCTTACTTGAACTCTCCCCGAGAGATTCTTAATCAATGCAGCACAAGAAAAAACAAGGAAGAAAGAAAAAAACCTGCTAGCTAGCTCCTTGTCTGAGCGGTCGGCTTTCGGTTTCCTCCTGGATGCAGAGTTAAGCCTCAGCTGTGAGAGAGCCGGGTCCCAGCGGAGTCGGGATGGCCTATTTTCTCCCTGACAACTCATTAACCCCTCCGTCCGTTCTGCGCTCCATTTTGATTCGGACCCTACGTTATTCAGCTGGAGTCTCGATTAGAAAGCTCTTCAGAGATATGACCACCTCTCCATTCTGTGTAACATAAATGTGAAGACAGAAACACAGAAAGTAACCTTTTCCTTCTTTTTATTGTCGGCCATACAGTTTCAACTTTGAAATTCGAGCGTGGGCAGATGTTTTGTCGTTGCCTTCCGTCCCACATCGCAGTCGATGGAAATAGCATAGAGCGAGTTTTTCATTAACAATTCAAGCAATCAGGGTCATTGAAAGGTCTTTTTGTTTTTACTTTCCCCATCCCAGAGATGGCGCTAAAGTTTTGCTCTCGGTTGGAGGGCGGGAGGTGGTGGGGGAAGCCTTCTGCAGGGCTAATGAGGAGACAGTTTGCTTGCCAGTAGCACAGTTTGCTCAGTTTACTGTGAAAAACAGGAGCTGTAGTGGAGCTGTAATCTGATTTGAGTCATGCATTTAGTCTTTTATGGCCATAAAATGCATCAAACGGGGAGGGATCAGAGGTCGGCGCGGGCTTTAATCAGCAGCCTCTTGCAAATGAAACGTCTAAGCCGTATTAAAACGCGAGATTTAATGGGAAAACAATGCACTTTAGCTGCGAAGACAAAGCGTTCCCTCTTCCACACTGCCGACTTTCCGCCATGGCATTCCTGTTTTAACTGACAGCTATTCGGGCAAAAAATCGGGGCGATGTACAGCAACACGCACGTCCTCCGTTTGAAAGACAGCACCATCTGTAGTCATGTTTTCACACTGATGCCCACTGCCTTGTCAAGCCTCAGTGAGAAGAAATAAATGGCTGCCCAGTAATACCACCACATAAGCATAATGAATCAAAGCTTCGCTCTGCATGACAGCCTGCGCTGACGAACCACCTGCACCATCTGCCGGCTGTCACACAGGGAGCTGAAACGCACTGTAAATCGGCGAGACGCCTTAACCCCGGCAGCCGCCGTCCTCCTCCTCCAAACTGCTGAGCTAAAAAAAATAATAATAATAATTAAAAAAACGATTCATAAAAACGATTTGCCTTTTCTTGTTTTTCATAATTTACTGAGAATCGGAAACGAAACGGGCCGTCTGTTACCAAACGGTAACCCCTCGACACTTCCTCGGTTTCCCCTGCCTCCTGTCTGCGCTGGTGTTCACTGTGAATCTGTCACTTTTTAAATGTGTTCCTCATTATGCAAACACTGTTGTCAGTGTTTAATTCCTGCATTTGGTTTCCCAACTATTTTTCCACCTTTTGCTTACCGGGAGGATCTCTATGGTTCTTGAAGGATCTGAGAATAATTAGCAGTGGTGTGCGGCAGAGCCGAGGCGGAAAACACGTGAACTCTAATGCTCATCTCGTCCAGCCATACTTTTATTCCTTATGCGTTGCATAGTGAGCCAGAAAAACATGCATTTCCTGTGAAAACGCGCTGTGAATACTGTAAACTGAATGTTTTTGGTGAAAATTACAGGAGCATTTTAAGTCCTTAAAATTATTTAAGTGGTGAAAAAAACCGATAATCTGTAAAACATGTATAGACAAACTGTTGAAGAGGAGTGAAAACTTTCAGGCAATGAAAAATACACAGCTAAGAAGTTTTAATTAACACTGCTTACAATGCTATAGTGTATATTTCTTCATAACATAGGAAAATGTTATAAGTGAAATGATGTTGGAGTGGATCTAGAACTTATTCATCAATATTAAGGGATTTTTGACATAAGTAAGCTCCTACATCTTAAACTTGCTTGTAAGTTAGTTTAGTCTTATTTCAAGTCAGCTAATACATTTGCACTAGAAACTAGACAAAAATACTTGGTAAGATTTTGTGTTTTTGTAGTGTCACAGCAGCTTAAGAGCTAAAATGAGCTAAAAAGCTAAAGCTTTTTTTAGCTGAAAAACTAGTGATAATGTAGATGAAATGAGATGTAAGGATAGGACTGTCATGAAGTCTTGAGAAGTACATGGAATATAATATATCATTATATATCCTTTTTACATATTTTTTCTTTGTTATGACAACTAACGTCTGTGGATTTATGTAGCACTTGACCTGATAGCATCACAAAGTGCAACACAATTGTGAAGTGAGGGAAAATAGTACAATTCACAGTTTTTACAAATAAAAATCTGACGCTTACTTTTATGCGCCAATACTTTACAGAACCACCTGTCACAACAATTACAGCTGCTTTTATTGTGTGTTTCTACCAGCTCTGCACATCTAGACTCAAAATTTTGTCCTCAAACCCAGTCCAACTGGATGTATGCCTTCTGTAAACATCAATTTTCTTGTCTTACCTCAGATTCTCAACTGGGTTTACATCTGCGCTTTGATTAGACCATTCTAACACATCGAATACGCATTTATCTAAGCCGTCGTAGCTCTGGCGGTGGGTTTAGTGTAATTGTCCTGCTGGAAGATGGACCTTCAAATCACTCTCAGGTGTTTTGCAGCTTTTTTCAGGTATCCCTCCAATTTTCTTGTAGTTACACCATAAACTTGGTTGAACAGTGCACAGCAACATGTTATCACAGTTGAAACCAGATGTTTACATACACTGAATAAAAACACACATATGCATTTTTTCCTTGCTGTCTAAGGTTAAATCAGACCAAAGTTCTCTTGTTTAAAGTTAGTTAAAATTACCAAAGTGATTTCTATTTGCTGAATGCCAGAAAACATAACATGCTGAAGAGATTTTTTTGGTAACTTTTTCAAACTCAGAGGTTCAGATACATTTGGTATTTAAACTGAATGATGTGAGTCAAACCATTTGGGTTTCCTTCCACGAGCTTCTCACAATAGTTTGCTGGAGTTCTGGCATGTTCCTTCTGACCAAACTGAGTCACAAGCTGCGTTTCCTTTGACTATATAATTGCACAATTTCACATTTCGAAAATAAATTTGCTTAATGGAAACACGGCAATTTCCAAAACACGTTTTGTTTTTCGAAATTGGTTTATTTTGTAAAACTGCAATAGAAACGCTTTTTTGGCATCACATGTTGCCGCTGGCACAAACCACAAAGAAGACGACGGGAAGGAGTTGAAGACTCTTGGTGTTTTTTATTGACTTATCATGTGAACAAACTTATTCACATGTGATTATAATTGCATTTCTTATTTAATGCAAACACCGCAATTTGTAGTGGAAACGCAGCTATAAGTTACAAACGCAGACTTGCAGCACATTTCTTCAGAACTTCCTTCCTGACCTGCATGATGCGTTCTTTGGTCTTCATGATGGAGACATAAGACCAATTAAGAAAGAATACTCTAAAATGATTACTGTATAAAGAACATTTTTAAAAAATATACCTAAAAATATTGTACTAAAATAAATCTTAGATTTCTTCATTGTTTTTAAATTATTTTTGACAGTTTTTTGAGGCAGTTCTTGAAGTTATGCTATAGGAATTTTGTACTTCATTGCTGAATAACATGAATGTTCTTCATGTAGGAAAATGAGGCTGTGAACTCTAATAGTGACTGTATAACAACCTGCATGTGGATGTACAGAAAAAGATTCCTGACACACGCAAACTCTTTCCACAAACATTCATCTGGAACTCTTTCTACCAATCTGTACCAACCTTTTCCTTTTTCACTCCTAAAGTTTTTCCTGTGATGTGCATAATATTCCCACATCCATTTATTTAATTATTTATTTTTACAGCTGAAGTCTGTGTAATGCCTCTCAAGTTGAAATGAGCTACAATTACCCCGATCTTTATGGTCTGAGTATACTTTTCCACTAAAGCGTGACTTGGTTTTTTCCCTCCAAGCCCTCAGTCATTACAAAGTCCTTCCTAATAAAACATAACCCTGGCAGCGTGAAACCACATCCACCTCGTCTCCCAGGCTCCGCTTTGGCTCGTGATAACACGGAGGAGCGTGCGCTTGGCACTCTGCACGTTGAGGCTGATGCTGGTGTTGGCGGCTGTGGACGGGAGCGGTCTGATCTGATAAGCTTTAAGTCCAGGAGAGCGATGTCTTTAGCAGATGTTCACCTATTTTTTTTTTTTATTAGCTTTATAAAAAAAAAAAAAAAAAAAAAAACAGAATTGTAAGCCTCTCTCAAACATTTTAACTCACTGCTGCTTTTTGGCCGAGGTTGCTTCTCTGGCAGGATTATTCCAGTTTGATTCAGATCTTCAACTCAAACAATAACATCCAGATTACATTGTTATCATTTTATCTGCTTCACACAGTTCCTTGCAACACTTGGCCACTACAGACTTCAGTGGAGTTTGAGGGAGATTTTATGTGATGAATCACAAAGTGTTGCTCGTCTGTGGGGAGGAAGGGAAATCAAACAAGTTTGTCGGAGCTTTTGCTAAAAGAAAAACAAGAGCATTCTGTTTTTCAGAGTCAGTAATGTGTAAAATTGACCCTTTTTTATTTTTGCAGTGTGTAAACATTTTTAAGTCTTGCCCCAAATTTTCAGTTGAATTTAATTTGAATTTATAGATTTTTTTCTCTTTCTTAAAGTACTCTGGACTTTGGCTAGGACACTTGTAACACATGCCTGTCCTCTGATCTAAACTAAAGCTGTATGTTTAAGTGCTCTTGCCACTCTTCCAAATAGATCACAAGTTGCCCTGTAAACAGATTCATTTGTGTTTGCTGTGGGTATAAAACATCTTGCTATTTGCTTATCAATCAGGTGGTTTCTGCAGGTAATTGATTTACCATTGGTTTGAATCTAGGAGTATCACTGTAGAAGAAGTTCAATACATTCTCTTAGGTTCTTATTTGTAAATAATTGTGAAAGCCATGATATATTTCCCTTCCACTGTACTCTACTTTGTGTTGGTGTATATCATAAATTGCCCATATCTATGTTCTGGATGACATAATGGATGGTATTGACATTTCCACACAGCTTCTTGCTCTGAAGCGATTTCCTTCAATGTGCTCGATTGTGCTCAGGATGAGTAACAGCAATTAGGTTTATATATCTATGGTCAATGCGTAAGCGAGGGGTTGAGTTGGTCCAACTGAGCACCACATGAACGTCGGGGCTGAGGTAATACCAGAATGCTCTTTATCAGTGGGACCGGAGCGGGTCAGATCAGCCGTTAGCTTCTGGGTGTCACATCCAGATTCCTTCCCCCTTCTCTGTGCCTCCGCTAACGTTTGGTTCCTCCTGCAGATTTTTCTCATCACGGTGTGGTACTGGGATTTTTACATGCTGCCCTTCTTCCTGGTTCTGCTCATCACCTGGAACTACTTCCAGGTTCGCTCCGGACGACTCAGTCAAGATGTGGTGAGTCAGTACATATGTAGAGAGAAAGAGGGAGAGCCTGATGACTTCTTCTCTCTGCTCTCTTTTTTTTTCTTCATTATGTGCAAAAAAAAAAGGCCACCCAAACCGTGTTTTGTGCTCGTAATTAGAAGCTCATACGTTGCCATAGCAACAGTTTGAATATGGCTTTCCGAGTCTTAATAAAAAAAATAACAGAGTACAAAAGCTTAGAAATCCGACTAAATAGGCTAATATAACAGCGCATTATAGTCAAAGCTCATTTACAGAGCTTGCCCTTTACTAACTCGTCTTTCCCTGTCCCGAGTTTTTGTCCTTCCTCTGGTTCGCTGTAATTGGACTGCAGCTCAGCTTTTGTTTTGGAAAGTCAGCTTGGCAAAAAGAGAGGGTTGTGTGTTTTTATTTTGTTTTTTGTTTTTTCTGGATTTGGATCTCAGTTTCACTGATGCGAGTCCAGAGACAGCAGGAAAAACTATTGAGTCACAAGTCAGAAAAGGATGTTCTCACTGTGATTAACTGTGACTTGTAAAAATGTTTACGATTTTGAAGCTAAATAGGGTTTGTAAATATTCCATGTAAGAAAATAGTCAATGAATAACGTAGCATCTTTAATTTAGTTTTCTGACCAAGAAATACAAAAATTATTACAAATTAAGTAAATACTTTGTCAGCTAATGTGTTTTGTTTGTATTTACTTAATTTTTCTATACATATCAAAGCAAAACAGTTACAACAATCCATCTCTCATTAAGGAGTTAATCTTTTCTGATCAAAAATAGGAAAATAATAGAATATCTAAAAGAATTTTGGCTAAATGTGACTCAGCTAGGAGAAGAGTTTAACTACAGAAACTATGGTGGAAACGTATCATTTTTAAAAATTATTTGACTTCACTGAGGCGTATTATTTTAATTGGCTTTGAAAGAACAATGACATCTGGCAGTAAAGTCACAGAAAACCAACTGGATACGTGCTGCTGTTCCTCTTCCCACCAGATGTGACAGATGTGAGCTCACCTAACGCAGTCAGACTCCATGTTTCATAAAACAGGAAGTAAGCTGTCTGTAGACACCACTTTGGTGAACATTGCTCTGAATTTCTATCTTGACATTAATTAACTGTAACCTGTAATTAATTTTAAAGTTTCTCAACAAAAAGTATTAAATCACTGCTATTGGCAGATGTTCAATTGGCTTTTCTTTATTGTTTTTTTGTATTATTATTAGAATGTTAAATCAGAATGAGATCGAGACGTATGATTGGTCACCATCACAACAAAATCATTCTGAAATATTCATTGAGAAAAGCAGAAGTTACCCATTAATCTGCTTTAGAAGTCATCACTCACATCCTTTTAAGTGAAATATAATTTATTCCAATCATACGTAATCTGTCACAGCTGTTTTATTTTGATCATTTATATATTCATACATTCTCAGAACGTTTTTTAGAAGCTTTTGGCTGAGAACCATTTTTCTCCACGTTCTGATGCACTTTCTGATGCACTGTCAGGTCCCTGTTTTAGTTTTAACCTAAAATCCATTGATTCAGTTCAGTTAATGGATTGAATTTTATGAGCAGCGCTGATGTTAAAACCATGATTATAGGTTGTTGATATATTCTGGTATGCGAGACTGAGCCTGAGAAAAAGCCAGCGCGTCCCGTCGGTCGACGACCCCGCAGGGCCCAGCGTTTCAGGGGGCTAATCTCAGGGTCAGCGCTCAGCTGCAGGAGTTAGTCCAGGCTTCCAGTGTTACACCAACACCATGTTAGTTTTGTTGTTGTTTTTTTTTTATCCTGATCTATGAATCCTTTGAATCTCACCTTTCAGTGTTTGTTTTGTCTTCCAGGACGGCATGGATTTGGCGGATGAGGACGAGGATGATGAAAAGGTATCATACCTTTTGAGTCGGGTGTATTTTTAGCAGCTCAGCATCGACTTGTGTATGAATAGAAAAGAATTATGATTTTCTCCCCCCACCCCATGTTGACAGAGGTATCTCCCTCTCTGATCTATGGCTGTGTGTTGCTAAGCTTTTTATTCGGCACTAAATCTTCCGCGGCGTTTTGATTCCTGCCAACCACCAGTTGTACTCCTTTTGAAACCAAAAGACGTTTAGGCCTAATGAAGATCTCACCAACCTGTTTCCACTTGTCACAACACATTCATATGGAAATGGAGGGGCGGGGGAAAAGGTCTGCTGCATTTGGGAAAGTCCCTGAGCTTAACAAACTACATAATACCATCAATATAGAACTAATGACAGCACTTAGACATGCCTCTATAGAGCTCTTTCTGAAAGTTAGTGTTGACTGTGCTGAAATGCTTTTAGGCGGTGGAATATGTCTTCAGAGTGACAGCGGTTTATTGTTGACGTTGTGAATGGCCTGGTGGCTCTGATTCATGGCGGTTCTCATCAGGATTCCACTGGGAACCCGACCCTGAAGCGGCCTGAGCGTTTCAGTGCGCTGACGGATATTTTGCTGAGGCAAAGCGCCGTTTGTCTTAACTTGTGGTTTTTGGAGAACATCCTTCCCGCGTCGGCCCATGTCCTTTCTTTAGATGTTTAACCATCTGTTAGTCTCGTTGCTTTTGATGTGGACATGTTTCGGTCCGAACAAAGATCTTCCAAGAGCCCCGTCTCTCCTGTTTACTTTGAAACCGTTCTTCAGAGTGTGGAGTGGCTTCTCGACAATACTTCATCTCTTTTCATAATTCAGTGTCCTCCTGCGCTCTGGAGAGGCTACACCTTCAAACCTACTCGCACGGATCACATATCACCCTGAAAGCTAAAGCTTAAATAAATCATCTTCATTTACAACCAATATTACTTTAATTGTGTTAGGATGTGGCATTATTTTAGACTTTGGAAGCAGTTCAGTTTGCATCAACATTTAAAGAGGCATGGAAAATACTTTTACATCAGTTTCATTCTTGGTTCAGATTTAAACTCATTGTTTAGCTCTGAATGTATTCAGCTTTAATTTCTATTACTTTTGCTACTCAAATGTATTGAAGAGGCTACAGAAGATTAGAAAGAAGGCAGTGCAGAGAATCATTTGAGAGGCTTTGGGATACAATTAATCATTTTGACATTATAACCTTATTGTTGGAAGTGCTGTTCCTTAGTGGTTATTTGGAAAACAAAAACAGCTTAACTCCAATATTAAAGAAATTAAATGTGGCGTTCCACCAGGCTCAGAGTCGGGAGCTAATCTTTTTAATCAAAAAAACTTACATTTATTTAGTTTTACAGATGAAAACAATACAGTTCCTTTGTGATGACTGATAACAAACCTGTTATGACCTAATGGATGAATATTTTTGAATAAAAAAAAAAACAGTTTTTAGGCTATTTTACTTTAGGTTGTTTTTGACCTTCATGTAAGAAAACTCTATTTTCTCAAAGTGTAATATGAGAGAAGCAGCTTATGTGATTTCTTCCTGCTCGTGTTTTACTCAAAATTTTGTAAATTCTGGATTGAACGTTGTTAGCTCTTTAGTTGGGGAGTTAATTTTAACACATGTATCGTAAAATGAATTAAAAGAAAGCAAATCAAAACCTTTTTAAAGTTAATTATCATCAGTAACATCATAATAACAAGTCTTGGAGCCTTTGTTCAGTTTTCATTACAGTTTTATTTCTTGACCTTTTTTAAGCATGGTGTTGTTTTCTACCACAGGAGTCGGAGAAGAAGGGGCTACTGGATAAAATCCACATGGTCCAAGACATCATCATCACGGTCCAGACCGTGCTGGACGAGGTCGCCTGCCTGGGAGAGAGGATTAAAAAGTAAGAAGTTCTCAGATCCGTCAGAATTTGCAACGCTGCTGTGAATTTTCTGTAGTGCTTTTAATTTTAAAAATCATTATAACTTCAACTTTCAGCACATTTAACTGGTCAGTACCGTTCCTGTCTGGCCTGGCTCTCGTGGTCTTCATCACCGCTGCAGTCATCACATACTTCGTCCCCATTCGCTACATAGTCCTGTTATGGGGTAAGTTTCAGATGTGTTGATGCATCTTTATCATGGCTTTTCCTCTCGTTTTACAGAACGTCTGTCCAGGGTTTTACAGAAGTATTCATATCCCTTAACCTTTTTCCCATTTCATCATTTTCCAACCACAACCTTCAGTGTATGTTATTATGATCAACACTGGACAGACATACAGCCAGAGCCAAGACTGAAGCAGCAGTGTTTAAAATGGCCCAGTCAAAGTCCAGACCTAAGAATCTCTAGCTGTAGTTGCAGTGAATCCTGGTTATGCAGAGTGTAAAACAAATGAAAGCAACAGTTCTCAGATTTTTGTTTTTGATTTGCTTCCTGTTATATATATGTTGTTCTGTTGTTTAACCCAAATAAAATACTTTGAGTTTGTGATTATAACCTGAAAATTGTAAAAACTCTAAAAGTTGTTTGTATTTTCGGTGAGCATTCTCACTTTAAACTGCACAGACGAATTAAATTCATTCTCTTGTCACTTTTATTTCCCATTTACGTTCCATTTGAGTCTTTCTCTGCTTGTTTTCTATCATTTAAATATTATGACTCAAAAGAATAAATAATTTCTTTATTTTATTGCCGTCCTAAAGCAAGCTCATCCCCAGTAAAAAAAATAAAAATAAAAAATCATTGTTCATGCGGCGCTGAGAGCAGCAGTTCTTGGACGGCCTCTCCTCCGAGCATTTTCTGTTTGTGTGGAAACAAAGCGCGCAGCCACCAGAGACTAGTCCTAATGATATGCTGGTGTGACTTTTTGTTTTAGGTATCAATAAATTCACCAAGAAGCTGCGGAACCCGTACTGCATCGACAACAATGAGCTGCTTGATTTCCTGTCGAGGGTGCCTTCAGATGTGCAGAAGGTAAGCTCGGCGGGATCAGCCAGCCAGGAAGCCTGAAATCCCAGAGGCTGCCGGCTCTCCCTCCAAGCACGACGACTCCCAGGCTTTTCCTTTCCCCCTCTTGTCTGTATAATTAGCTCTGTTTCTGTGTAATTATGCGGCCCTGTGTAATTTCACCCGTGTTTTGGTCGCGATACATCCCTGGTGGCGGTCTTCTGCTGTAAACCCTGCTCACGCTTTTAGTCGCACAAGTTAGCTGTGAGCGACTCAAGGTCCCGGTTAGCCGTGCGAAAGCAATATTATCACTTTTTATTCATTTACTGCTCACGAGAAACATACAGGCTTCTATTTTATTCTTTATTTCTGGACTGTTATCCTCTGCTCTCTGTTTTTTTCTTGCTCCTTCCCTCTAAGCTGTTAAACTCTGTTTGTCTCCTTCCTTGCCGCCCTTGGGTCACATAGTTGAGTGAAAGAGACACTCTATGTAGCAAAGAGATGCTCCAGTGTCATTGTGCGCGCATACAACCATGATGGGCGTCTCGCTCATTAGCAATGCCGTTCCTCATTGAGCAAGCTTTCTTACTTTTTTGTAATAACATCAAAATGCTTTTATATTGCCCTGCATTGCTGAGTAAGAAATGTATATATTGTGCTACTCAGTTTCAAGAAGAAAGAAGCTTCGTGTTTTTAATTAGCATTCATGGAAATGATGAATACTTTCCCTGCTTTGGTAATATTTCCCCTCAGGTTACGGCTGAACTCAGGAGAACCGCTTTGAATTCATTACAGCTTTGAATCTATTTACTCATGTCTCTGGTGCTTTTTTTTTTCTTTGCTTGTTTTGTTCATCTAACACATAACTAAAGATAATTTATGTTCCGACTTCCTGCAGGTTCAGTACAGTGAGCTGAAAACTACTCGGAAGAAGAAGATCCTATAGAAGAAGAAGGTCATTTTCCATGGCGGTCCTGATGCTGCCGTTGCCAGGCGTCGTCATGCAGAATTGTGCAGACGGATTGTGTCTCCGTCTGAGAAATAAAAGAAGGGAGGCTCACCTTTCGTCTTGCTCGCAGGTTGTTCGTTGATCTCCCCAGCTCAACTCGGCCGGCGTTTCTCTACCAAAGAAAGTTGAATTAATAAATGCACCCGTTTGTGCATTTCCCAAGCAGTTTATGGTCATACTTGTCATGAATCTAGGTGTTTTACCATGTGTACAGTTTTACTTTTAAATATTGATCAGTTAGTGACTGCTGTATGTTTCATTGTTGGTGCATTATGACACTTGTAAGTTTTTTTTTCTCTATCTGGGAAGAAAAACACAAAACTATGCAACTTTTGGGACGAATGTGAATGTCTTTGTGTTTTAGAAAAGAATAAGTCATTTTCTAAATCATAGTTTATATATAGAAGTCAGCAGTTATGTATTAGATCTTTACTTTTAATGCAAAAATGTAATCACTAAAGTTTATTTAATTGTGTCAATATGAATGTTTTGCATGCAAAGAAAAGTGCCTGCATTCAGTTTACGGTTTCTGTCACTCTGTTTTGTCCTTCGATTCTGTGCTGCAGCACCTTATTTATTACCAGTAATACTCATAAACACGCTGTGTCCGTCTGGTTACAGTAGCAATAAATGCATGCATCAGAGCTGTGTGTTTCTCTGAAAGTGCTTCCTGCTTGCCGTTTCTCGTTTCTCCTGTGTTGCAGGATTGTGGGCGTCTAGTGGCTCACTTTCAGAAGCCCACCTCCTTCTCCTCCTCCCCCCAAGTGCTCCCCTTCCTCCCTCCAACTCTTCATTAGGCTTTCATGAAGCGAAGCGCAGCTCTGCGCGAGACCTCGCCGGCACCCCGGGATCCCCGCTGAGCCGACGGCCCTTGGGCGTCGCCACAAGCGGGAGGACCCCGGCGACCCCTTCTCAGCTGCCGTGACGAGACGCCTGCAGCCTGCGTCCCATCAAGCGCAGCAGACGAGGCGAAACTCCAGGTTCCTGGAGGAGGACCCTCTCGCTCAGAGAAAGTGGCTCAGGTGTTTCAAGGTTTTGCTTGGTAATAACTACTTTTTTTTAAGACGACAAAAAACAAATAAAATCAGCAACAATTTAAATAAATCACAGTATATTCATAAATTAATTCCTCAAAAATCCCCCCCAAAGATAGCCATAAATTTGTCCAACTTCCTGGAAGACGGCTCGTGTCACACGGTGACCCGCGTGTCGCTTTGTCTAGTTATAATGTTGACTTAGGTGTTCAATATTAATAACCTGCTGTCACGGACACCGGAAGGACATCTCAATCTGCCACTTATAGGCTCGGCATGAATATGTATAGGCAGCGAGACGCCTCCGAATTGCCAAGTGAAATCATGGTTCACACACGGAGACTAATGTGATGTGGCACAGGCGTTACGATGAGCCGCACAACCAGCGGCTGATTGGTCTCCGTAGACTTACTGTGATGTTCTATAAGGTGGGAGAAGATTCAGCCGAGAGGAGCGCTGCAGAGGAAACCATACAGAGACTGAATACACATTAGCTATTACCCGGATACTTAAATCATATGGAGTAAAAAATTAAAAAACACCACAGTGTTTCCACAAAGATTCAATAAAAAGAGGTTTAACATAATCTAGTAGTTTCACCTCCAACTGAATGCAAGACAAAGTTTTCAGATGCAGTAGGACTTGCATATTCCTATGCGTATGTGCAAAACGCTATTACATACACAAATGAAAATTCACATTCACTTCAAAAATACTTTATTGACCATTAAATTTGTTTTAATTTTTATTTTATTTTTTTCTTATTACTTTTTGCATGTTTGAAATAAATAAATAAATAAAATTGATAATGATATGACCTTTTTATCCCCCAAACTTCTTCAAACCAAACGTTCACATTATGTTGCAACCTGCAACCATGTGGGTGTAAAATGGTAAAGTGACACAGATGGGGCCAGATTTACGAGGATGTGGGGCCCTTATTTGGAGTTGTGTAACTACAGAACAATTATTTCACTAATATAAATTACTACATTAATAGGTTGTCCTGTATATGAACAGGTGTGAATTGATGTGTAGTTTTAGTTTAATACCTTCCCTGGTCAGTAGCTACAGGTTGTGTCCAAAGTCAATCTACTATAACTTCACAATTTTCAATTACTTTAATATTGCATGGTATGTATTTATACATAATACAGTTATATAATATACATAATACAGTTATATAATACATAATACAGTACATTGTTTAAAAAAAATCTTTGGTGTCCCCCAAGTAGTTGGGGCCCTGGGATAGTGCCCTTAGCAAATGAAACATGTAGTAGCCTTCTTTCATCCAGATGACCAGCAGTGCTCAGCAACACCTGCTGCGTTACTTTATATTGTATGCAGACAAAGTAAACTTGTGAGATGCTGGAAAAAGTATAAGTAACCAAACATCATTTTAAATTATGTTCAAGTTTCAGTTTTTTTTCTTATGCCAGAGGGAAAAAAACTGCCAGGATAATAAACTGTAGATATGACTGAAAAGTGCAGCATTTTTCACATTTTCAATACTTGGTGTATCCTGGTCCTGGTAACTGACCTGTGCCTCCTCAGTACAAACCAAGTGAAATGAGTAGAAACTACTCATAGTGGTTTTCACGTTGCTGTCTGGTGAGCTTGGTGCTTAGTTTCTCTCAACCCTTTCAAACTAGCTCTTTGTCACTTTTATGAACACTAGCAGGGTCATGTAGCGTGTATCAAGAAACTATAATGCACATTTAAATTCACATAATTCCAACTCGAATGCATGTAAGAATTTTGCGACGCAGTTTAGCCGAGCGGATCGCAGCTGTCCAATCATGTATTCCTCTTCCGTAACATCGCCACTCATCACAAGAGATATGTAATTATAGCATAATTGTGTGGATAATAAGAGCTATTACCATCATCATTATTGCTGCTGACCTCTTGCAAACGACTGCCAAACCATTCATGTGTTTATTTTTATGTTAAGCCTAAAACTTGATTAAAATGAGGCGTTGACGTAAACCTGACCAGCTTTCATGCTAGCCGGCTCCCAAAAAAGAAGATAAAGTTGGAAAAATCTGGGTGTGTTACCGTTGTTAGACATCTGTAAGTTTTGACGACACCAAAGCGCTTCATTGATGGAAAAAACCATGAACCTTTGACCCCCATTCTATCCGCTAACACACCAGGAGTTGAGAGGAAAAAATGGTTCCTGTTTGGCAGCCATTATTAAACTCGGTGTCGCAGCTGTAAGAGGAAGCCATGTGTGATGGAGAACTATAGCTGCACATCACCTTTGACAGACCGTCCACGTCTGTGAACGACGGTGGGGGAAGCGTCGTTCTGTTTTCCTTCAAAAGCGACAAAAAAGCAGGTCAGAGTTGATGGACGATGGATGGTTCACCTTACAGCGGAACAGAGACCGTGATCCACACAGAGATGTCAATTTTGTGCTTTGAGGGAAAAACTGAGTAATTAGGATCCTTAACAGCTTCAATATAAAGGTCGTTTGACCCTCAGCATTCTCAAACACAAATAAAAACCTGAGACCAGATTATCAAAGCACAGACACCAGGTGTGATCTGGTTTGAATTAGATCTACACTTTGCTTTGCTTTGCCATGTTATCCAGTCAGGTGGCAGAAGACTAAAATACTTCGAAATGAATATTTCAGTCATGGGAAATGTAGAGACCACAGAGAGAAATACTTGAACCAAATGGTAAACTACTGATGCAGTTCGGTTTAAGGGAACTGCTTGCTACTCGGCAAGCTGCAAATGTCAATGAATGTGGAGAAATGTCAACAGGAAAACCACTTTTTACCAACGTCACTGTGATTGGCTGAAGTTGACTCCGTTCCTAAACCAAAGTCAACTCCAGCATTTTGTGTTGCTTTTGAGATTTTTTTTGGCCGACTTCATGTTGCCATGTAAAAGATTTAATGATTCTTACTCCTGGATCAAGCTAGTGAAATAATGCCACAACAGTTGTGCTAATTGCAATAATTCCTGATTTAAAAGTGGAAGAAATTACATTTCACTTAGGAACAGCTTGTATAGCTTCTTCCCTCTAAAAACTTAAGCCATCATTTGAAAACTGCACTTTGAATTTACTCAAGTTATCTTTCAATGATATTTAGATTTATCTGATGATGTGAGACATAAATGTGAAGAAAAGGAGAACATCCAAAGGGGGAGAAAGAATTTTTCACAGTAGCATTGATAAACATGTTAGAATTTTATGTGGAGTTCTTTGGTTTTTGAGTTGGTGCCCAAAGCTGCTGCCCATCGCACACTAAAGTATTTCAGAGAGTCTATTTGATGAGTAGCTTCTTAATAGTTAAATATTTCTTTAGATTGCCTGTACCTTCTATTTGTTTTGTCATTTTTATTCTCCAAACAAGAATCTGTGGTTATGTTCCATTTTTTTTAGACTTTTTACAACATAAACTTCTACAAATGACTGATTTTTATGCATGGAAGACTCTGAGCAACAACGGAAGAACTTGCACATATCACAAGCCTTCTGGAAATTGGAAATTCAAATCTGTAAAATCACTTTGGTTCAAACAGTCGGTTGCTAACAAGAGATCGCTGCTGCCAATCAGTCATTCAGCTTGGATATTTTTCCAGAATAGATCCTGACTTTTAGCTGAACCTCTCTTTTTTCTTTCACCTTTTATCCACTCATCAGTCATTAGTTGCTTGTAGTAATGAGCCTGGTTTTGATCGTGTGGATCCCCTTCGTTCCTGCCCCCCGCCGCCTCAAACCCACAGTGTCAAAAATTCCACGAGGAGTCTCTGGGTCCAGGCAAATTACAGCCGCAATGTGTGCCGGCTGTGCTGCTGCCCGGAGCCTGTGGGATGACTGTGTTGTCCTGCAGCAGGCCGACATCAAAGTCCTCCACCCAGAAGAGCCTGAGGCAGTGAGCCGCCAGCAGCTCTGACTGACAGGGGAGATACAAAACAATCTCAATAAGTGAGCTCAGTCATCTTACAAAAGCCTCGTGGCTGTCTCTGCTTTTGTTTTGAATTAGCCTCCCCAACAATGTTGCAGAGTCTCTCCGATTTGTTTTGCGAGACCCAGATGTGAACGTAATAAAAAAAACAAGTGTTTATAAGAAAGTAGAAAAAGTAAAGGACGTGGATTAGCAGTGCTTGTCAACAACAGATGCCGTTATGTCGGACACGTTGCTGTGAAGTGTCGTCTCTGGAGCCCAGATATTGAACTGTACGTTTCTGTCCATGTTATTACCAAGAGAGTTCACCAGTGATATTTTGGCAGCGACCAACATGTAAAGTCATCAGTTCAGTTGTTTCTAACCCACAGACTCTGTATCTGGTGATTTTTAATCATGCTCCGCTCTCTGCCAATGTTTCAAAATGTTGACTGTTTTATGCAAATGTCAAGGATTTATGCATTTCCAAAGCAAGACCTCCTCTTGGAAAATTAGATTCATCTTATTTTTTTATCCCCTCTGAATTAATTGTTCAGAAGCAACCTGTAAATAATGGAGCTGTGAGAAAGGCGTCACAGGAAGTCTTGTAGGATTGTTTTGAGGCTACAGAGTGGATTGCTCTGTGCCAGCCACATGGAGAGGACTGACTATGTAAACTAACTTTTTTTTTTTTTAGATCTTCTCCTTTTTAGGAGACATTTCCTTAATAACAAACTTGATCATCAGTGACTTAAAGGACCTACTAGACAAGAAAAAAGTATTCAGGAATGAGACGGGGAGTTATTAAAGAGTATACAGAAGCAAAAATTAGAGAGAGCAAGGAAGAAGCTGGAGAGCAAACAGGAGCAATATCAGAGAGTGGACAGAGATGAAGATGATCACAGGTTTCAAGCAAAAGGAGGATCAGATATTTGGAAGCCTGGACAGAGCAAACGAACCGAACACATTCTTTCAATAGGTTCAGTTCAGGAACAAGGTCTTCATCCGTCACTCCGGCCACATCCAAACTGACATCCAACCCTCCTTTAACCCACAGCTTCCCTTTCACATCGGAGATGTTTTATCTTCCAACTGAATCATATACCCGTCTACTTTTCCTTCAACCAAATCAGAAGTTGCTGCTGCTCCCTAGAAGTCAGCTCCTGCATGCCTCCCGTTTTGCCCAGTTCAGACCAGCATCCCTGTTTGCTCACAACGCTGATGAAGTCTCGCTTGTTGGTACGTTGCTGGAAGCGAACGCAGGTACTGCTGGCGAAGACCCTCATGCATGGTCTCGATGGTCTGCCTCTCATAGCTGGTGAACTCTCGACCAATCACATAAGGAACCACCACGTAGAGCTGTTGTACCAGCACTTCATGGCATTTCTGTTTTTAGGAAGCACTATGTCTCCCTCCAGCAGCATTTCGTCTGAGCCGGTGTTGGTGGTCAGAATCTTGGTGGTGATGTCCACAGTTACTTCTCCTCCTTCTTTCTTCTCTTCCTGCTCTCCTCCGTCCTCTAGAGGAAGAGCCTGAGAGAGGCTGAGCAGGAGCAGCAGGAGGCTGGTGGAGGGAGTCATCTTCAGGGTCGATGTGGAAACTCAGGAGCTTCTGGAGAGAACTGCTGTGGAGAGACTCCTTGAAGCTTGATGTCTGCTTCTGTTCAGTCCAGGACATTTATACCGTCCTGTACAGGTGTGTCTGCAGGAGGAGGATGGGTGGTGGTCTGCTCTACTAGGCCTAAAGTAAACCTGTAAAGGAATCACTCCGCAAACAAACCTAGTCTTTAAACATGTCATCTAAAGGTCTTTTGTCCATTTTGTCCGATATTTGTTTTCGATTGCTAGTTAGCTCTGATAACCTTGGCCTTTTTCATGTTCCTTGAATTTACAAATGACTTTCTCGCACCCTTCTCTGATCAAATTTGGGTGAACTCCCCATCCTCTCAAAACGTTCTTCTTCTTCATGACCTGCATAATGAAAATCCCCCATGTGTTTCATTTGACAAGCTGTTGAAGTTGTATCAAAAGCATCGAGTCCCTTTGTGAGGTTGATCGACGGCCTTTTGATACTCCTGCATATGCAGAGGATGGTAATAGGTTCCTGTGGGACAGGTTGCTGTGGCTGTAGCCCTCAAAAATGAATTTTAAATTCAATAAAGCGGTCCAAGCCATTGTACCATACCCATTGTGCCTCCCACAATCACCAGATATGTTTGAGTGCATGTGTGCTACTTAAAAGACTCAGGCGTCTGTTTTGCGTGATACTTTTGAGTTTGAAATTTCCATACTTAGTTGGGAATGTTGAAATAGAAAGGGCTTCCAGTTTGTTTGGCTTTTGTATAGCTCTGACTATTTCTGTATTTTCAATGAGATACAGGTAATTAAACATCGTGCCAATGACTTAACGTGTGTCTTTCTGCCATTAAAGTATAAACCCCTATTTGTACAATTTAATTAGCACATATAAACCTAACATGCCGCCCTTGAATCTTGGGCTCACATAAAAGTGTAAAGATGAATCGTGAAAAGAATGTGTGTGTGTGTGTGTGTGTGTGTGTGTGTGTTTTTTTTTTTTTTTCCCTCCAACGCGCCCCTCCCCCTCTCAATCTCATCAGCCACTGTGATTAAGGTTTGGCATTGGGGATTGTGCCGTCTTTTTGGAGAGATATTTCAGCTGCATTTCTGACACTCTGAAAGGAGAGGAAGATAAAGGAGGCGTCGGGGAAAAAACTCCTTCCCGTTGTGGGAGTCCTAGAGAGGGCCTTGAACCCTGCCATTCATGCCATTCTCTCCATCAGCTGAGTCTAATTGCCAGTGAGGACAGGAGACCCCAGGCCCGATCGCTCCTTATCCTCTTAAATGCTTTCAGGCGAGTGAAAGGCGAGCTTCTGCTTTTGATCTTTTCTCTGATTTGCTTTTTCTTCTCTGTCATCCCTACCATCCTCTCCTCAGGAGTGACACCAACTCCTTTCACGGGTTGCCCCCATCTCCATCTGCCCAAAATAATGACCAAGGCCCAAGCTTTATTAAACAGAGGTGGAGAAGGGAGGTCAACCCGGGAGGAGGGAGAGGGAGGTTTGGACGATGGAGAGCCCCTTTCCAAATCCAGTCCGTGGCCTCACCGCGTTCCCCCAAGTTCATCTCTATACAGTTGTCCAGCCCTCGGCAAGGAGAAAGGCCTTTCTTTACCGGATCGCGGACGTGAAGGCTCGTCCTTTCCCAGAGGCGCCGCTACAATAAGACCCCAGGCTGCTTGAGACAATGGGGGCCTGTGTGATCTCTAAGCCAGACTCGGGATGAGACGATGCCTTGGTTACTAGTCCCATGGGAGGGTAAACCCACTGGTCATTGTTGACAGCTAATGGACAGCATCTTTCCACTTGCAGGCCCCCCTGCAGACCGCGTCAGTCCACGTCGTCTCGAAACACCGCTCGGTGTCGGCCGCCGAAGGAATTCCATGGAGAACAAGTGTTTGCATGTTTGCAGAAGAAGATCTCGCCTCTCACAAATCTCAAACTCTAACAAAAGCTGCATTCAGGGAGGGGGGTGGGCGAATTCAATATAATGCGTGAACAGAGAGCACAGTTAGATTCACCTCATTCAGCAAGAACGCTTGTCACGTCATCCTTTTGCGTTTCAGTCGTTTTGTGAGATACGAAATGAAGTCGCCTGCCTGAGGTATTTCGCATTGACCGACCATCAGTTTGTACCAGATTCTTCTTACCCTCTTTCATAACCAGTCTTCTATTTTCTATTAATCGTCTCCTTTATGGACATGCGGTAATGTGACACTAATAAACATCTCGCTGCAAGACGCACCCCAAAGTTATTTTAGTTTTCCCACGAGGTCAAACTCTCATATTTCATCTGAGTCATCGGGCCTCAAGCCTGGGTCAGAACCGGAATGAAAGAAGACAGAAAATTATGTACAGATACATATTTACACATGACATTTCAGCTTTTTATTCTGGTGCTGATAACTAAATAAAGTTCTTTGCCGTAATATGAAATAAACTGGCACACAAAAAATGCGTTTGTATGACATTTTGTTTAAAGGTAAGAAATGAAACTGGTGAAGGCTCAAAGTGACCTGTAGCTGCATGTACACAATAAATTGTTCAACTGGGGCAGGTAGATTAGTGATAATATTGAAAAATAACATTTCTTATCACTTTTCAGGTGCATGGTGAAGATGTAAACTTACTCTACATGCAACATGTGTGTTTGGCTTAAGGCTGTTTAACACAGAGAGGCAAACAGAGGCGTGGAAACTGTCTCCTTTGGTTAATTCTGTAGATTGTTCAAAAACACAGAGGGATAAACTTCATGACAGTCTCATGACAAATGACAGAGCAAAGTACATGTGTAGCACTTTCTGCTTGGCACGTTTGTGCTTCTTGAATTTATTCATATTTCACATGTATCGTGCTAAAAATGTGCTGAAAATTTTGCATTGTTGGAATACGTCAAAGCATTCACTCAGCTGACGTCATCTGTTTACTTTGAATGCTTTTGTTGTATCAAAATAGTTTCACTGAAACAAAGCAAAGCAAATTTCTCTTAGTGGATGAGAGGAAAATCTATAAATCACAAAAATGCATTCATACGAATACAAAAAAACAATACAAGGAGTGTGACTTTTATTTCTTATTTCCATCTTTATATCAAAATAACATGTAGAAAATGATTGATCTTCAGTGGAAAAATGTTTATTAGCGTTACAGCTGATCTATGCATTTCTTTCATTTATATTGTAGCCTTTAAAAATAGAATAAAATAGTTGCGTAAAGTCTCTCGTTTTGGTTCATTGATAGTGATCCAATGATGGCAATGTTTTATCTGTGCGTCCATATTGTTAAATTAATGACAAAATCTTTACATGGAGGCATTTGATTCATAGAAAACACACAGAATAAATTTTGCTACATTGCAACTGCAAAAACATAAAATCTCACCAAGTATTTTTGGTCTAGTTTTCAGTGCAAATATCTACGTTGACTGGGAATAAGACAAAACTAACTTACAAGTGACTTTTCAGCAAAATATTGGAGCTTGTTTTAGTCAATAATTCCTTTATATTGAAGGAAAAGCACTAGTTGTTCCACTGGTAGATTATTCCACTTATGATGAAACTGTCTTGTTATAAGTGAAATAACCTACCAATGGAGCTAGAACCTTTTCATTGATATTGAGGAATTATTGACTTAAAACAAGCTCCTGTTTCTTACTGTATGTATGTCATATGTCTGAGACAAACAGAAGAGAATAATTGTGAATTATAATAATTGTGAAGTGGGAAAAAAATTATTCATGTTTTTTACTGTGTTGATATTTCACATTCCTGTATCTAACTTACTCTGTTGACACATGTAAAGCCACCATGTGTAGGTTATGTTACTTGCACTCCAAAACCAAGTAATAAAGATAGGACATTACGTTTCCAAACTTATAATCATAAACATTAAAGTTTAATAACTTCTTCACCAATCATGTTTAGATCAAATAACACGATGCCACCTGATTTTATTCAAATATTTCCACAGAAACATAAGAGGGGCAATAAATATACACCAGACATATGTTGCCAACCAAACATGAAGGCGTGTAATCTCAGTCTATACCAACATTTCTTTGAACAGTATTGAGTGAAGAGTCAGAAACGGTTAAAGCCATAAGGCAACTCCATGGAAAATAACAGAGAGAGCTGATATTCGCCAGACTCAAAGAGAAGAAGAAAACAGGACATCTATCGAGCTCTGACGTTAATGCAGCTTTTATTCGACTCGACTCCGTAAAATACTTCTGTAAGGCACTTCATGTTGAGCTTTTAAACATTTCCATTCAGCAGAAGCGTCATCTTTTTTTCCCTCCCCTTTCATTTTTATATTTTTCAACTATTCAGACAGTAACACGACGGCACAACTGGCTGGAGCGATCTGATAGTTGTAGAAATTAAGCCTTAAGAGAAAATCATACCTGAGCCAACTAAAGCATCGGCATTACCTCTTTGGAAACGTCTGTCCAAGACGAGAACGAGTCTTATCTAAATTGAATTTTAAGAGCTGGAGGAAGTGAAGTGTGTGTGTGTGTGTGTG
>NW_015113982.1:146802-148868 GCF_001443285.1 Poecilia latipinna | reverse complement strand
TGTGTGTTGCTATGGGCAGACCTCTTTATCAGTTTTCTTTTTCTGCTTCTTTTACAGCCTCAGGGGAAAAAAAAGACAGAATCACGCACTCATGTAAAAGAAAATACAGCTTATGGGGAAAAAACCCCAGATATGATATAAAATTGGAGAACTAACCTTTAAAAATAACTATAACTTTGTATTTCATGGTGCATATTTTCTTCCAATTAAGCAGAGGAACACACCACGGATTAGAAAAGGTAAAGATTTTTTTTCTGAATGTCGAACACCAGTTCATTTACACAGCACAATTCATGCACAAACTAGACAAAAAAATACACTCAATGAACAATCAACACACAATTTTAAAGAAATATGCAGGTGAGACGTGATAAAACCGATCAAATATTTGATTTTTATTGATAGTTATTTATAAGTCAGCTGTTTAAAGCTGTCCAGACTCATGTTTCTCTCCACCGATTAACATTTAAGTCTGAAACTACAGAAATGATCAGTTGCTTATCAAATACACAACATTTAGGTCACCTCTGACCCTAAATAATTTAGGATCACAAACATTTACAGTCAGCCTTAGGTCTACATTACAACATGCACATGTAAAAATTGTCTAACTTACAATTTTCATTAACAGAAAATTCATTTCTGTTAATGAGTTTTAAAATCCATTAACAGAAATATATTTTAATTAATATGAATACGATCTAACATTGGAAAAACCTGCTAAAAGGCTGGTTTCTATTATTTTGACAATTGATCATATGTAATATTTACCCTGTTAGAAAAATAAATAGGTATTCATATTCTAAGAAAAACAATAATGCAAAATTAAAACCTATTAATGTTGAATGTTGTTGGTTTTTTGTCTTTGCAGAGACCCGGTTAACACTTGTTACAGCCGTTCTGCCTTCATCATGAGGAGTTTCTTCCACCAGGATTTCTCACTGCTGAACATATAGCAGAGTGAGCCGGGATTTATATCATGCATATTTACACTAATCTAATCATTAGCTCTTCATCTGTTAAAAAATTCACACATACAAGAACAAAATCCTTTTTTTGGTAACACTTTATTTGAAGGCATGTGCATAAGACTGACATGACTCTGTTATAAACATTAAGGAGTCTTCATGAATATTTACGACTGTCATTAAGTGTCATTCGGAAAATAGTGACACTTTTTTAAAGCAAAGTTGACTCTTTTAATTGTAATGTAACTTTTCATAAAAATGTAATTATTTACCAAATAATGCTAAGTTGACGCTTTTAATCCAACTTTGTATTTAAAGTGTCATTATTTAAGGGATAATACTTCATGACAACAGTCATAAATATTCATAAAGACTCCTTCTTGTTTATAACAGATGTTATATCATGTTTATGGCAGTGTCATGTCAGTCTTATACACACCAGTTCAAATAAAGTGTTACCAAAAAAAGGTAACACTATTTCCCACCAAATTTCATGCATTTTTATTTAAAATGACGCAAAGTGGAATCAAAGTGAAAATTCCTGCTTGTGTTCACAAACCTGACCAACAAAACTGATTCTGGATGAGCAGCTTCTATCATCGACTAGAAAAGTGCTTTAGAAGTTTAGTCCATTTAGCGTTTATTTAAACAAAACAATTATATAAAATGACAATCAATATTTACCAATATCATATTTAATATTCCCATACCATTTTGACACTGAATAAATGATCAGAAAGCCTAGATTGCCTCGCTCATTCCGTGAACCCCCCTACCTCCAACTGCGCTGCATCACATGACCTGCATCACGTGACCAAGCAAATATCCCAACCCCCTACTGAAAGTTTTAGTTATTGGGCCAATACGATTTGTTAGAAAACGAGTAACATGGAACGATACCGATGTTGATGCCGATTTGTCCTTTATCCCTATAACTGGCTGCATCTTCCAGGAATATGAAATTGCGCAATTTGACATATGGAAAATAAATTTGCTTAATCGAAACATGAAAAAACAAATGTTTCAATACTTAGTTATGGTGCTAGGTTGAGGCAGTATCTTGCTTTTTTATTTATTTATTTATTTATTTATTTATTT
>NW_015113982.1:117966-142065 GCF_001443285.1 Poecilia latipinna | reverse complement strand
GAAGAAGAAGAAGAAGAAGAAGAAGAAGAAGAAGAAGAAGAAGAAGAAGAAGAAGAAGAAATTATCTTTCCGCATCAGACGAGTCACGTGATCAACAACCGGATGTTGCCGCTGGAACAACAAAGAAGAAGATGACAGGAAGTGGTAGGAGAATGAGACAGTGACAGCGGCTTGTTTTATAATGACTTATCAATCAAGTGAACGAACATTTTCAAGTGTGATTTTAATTACGTTTTTCAATTAATACCGCAATAAGAAGATTGTGTTTTTTTCGACATTAGCAGAATACTGACAGTTTTTCATACATTTGTAGAATTATAGCGCAGGTATTTGTTTTAGATATGATAAATTTTATCCATAAAAAAAAAGTCGTACTGCTTACAAAGCCGGAATATCTGCTAAATAAAGTAGTTTTCGGTCATTTCTGTATCTCGCTGTTTCTTTCCTACAAAGTAAAGACAACAGTGAGAGTGACGGCTCCGTACCATTTTGCCGGGGGGAGAGTTAGCATGAGGAGGAAACTCGCGGCAGAGCGTGATAGACTCTGGAAGAGAAGGAGGAGGAGGAGGAGGAGGAGAGGGAAAGGGCAGAGTACTGGGTCAGGCTGATAGAGATGTCAGAGCTGCTTCAGTAAGCTTGTGACGCCTCAGAGAGAGGTGGAAAAGAAGAGAGAAAAAAAACATAGCGGGGAGGGAAGAAAACAGGACAGCTGAAAGACCAGCAGCTTTGGTGACAGCAGAGGCAAAGACCACCCCAACAACAGCAGCAGGGGATGCTGGGAGGGGAGAGGAGGAAGGAGGAGGCCGGATCCTCAGCTACACCCTATTAGGGCCGCAAAAAACCCACTATATTAGGAATCTATCAATCTATTATTCTGATGATTAATTAACTTGATTTTTTTAAAATGCCACGTTCTTCAGTTTTCATTTGACCACTTAAGCCTTTTGTTTTACAGAATATTAGAAATATATTAAAAGATGCAAATAAGTCACATTCTTTTCTAAAAGATTTTTTTTTTGGCCACAACACATTACTTTAGTGAATGCACTGTCATTTGTAGCAAAGTATGTATCCGCAGATAAACAAATAAAATAATGTCTACTATTCTGTTTTTTATATATTATTATTAATAAATGGTTAGCAAAAGGTTCTTAATTGATTTTTTTTTTTTTTCAGAATTTGCACCAAGTGAAGATAAAAATGTCACTTGAAGAGTTGTGGGTAGAACATATTTACAGACAAAAGTTTTTTTCACCATAGCCACAAAATGTATATATTTTTATGCTGTTTTGGCTCAACTGCTGCTCTGACTGTGTTGTTCTTTCAGCAAAGGATGTCAGATCCTGGGTTGTTTTGAGTTGTTTTGGGGTTTGATTAACTGACTCCAGTGTCATTATTATTCAGTGTTCCTCAGTCTCTTTTCGCCCTGGATCTATAGTTCTTTGTTCTGCTTGGGCTCCTTGTCTTCCCTCTGGTAGTTTTTGTTGTTAATTTTTCATTAAATGAACAATTTGGGTCCATCATGGCATCACCTCTAATCATGACAATTGGCCCTTTTTAAAAAAAAAAATCTGTGTAATCCAGTTGATGATTAGAAGATTACTAAATTAGTTGATGATTATTCCAATAACTGATTAATCATGATTAATCGTTCCAGCCCTACACCTTATATAATATCTTCCCCTCATCCCTATCTGAGATGGACAAGGTAATTTTCAGAAAACAAAATGGCTGCAGCCAGTTTTTGACACAACAAATAATAAAAACAATTCACCAACTCAAGCTGGTGGAAGAATGTTAGAGGTAGATGTATTTCTATATACCTCCCTGTCTTCAAATGGTCAGTTTCTCATTTTTATTTGGTGAAACCAGCAGCAGGAATAAAGCCGAGTGGAGGGTTGGGCTGTAAGTGCAGCGTCATGGTGTCCGGCGTCCGGTCAGTGGGTGACCCAGTAATGAAATGTGATTCAGGTGGTAGATGGATATCTGGAGTGAAACATCCCCCCCGCCCCGCGCTGACTGGCTGCAGCCCAGACGTCGCCTTGCGCCCGTTCCCGCTGTAAAGTGTGATCTGCGGCGTTTGGCCTTTTGTCTGGGACAATTATGTTCACCATTAACAAGCTTCCTTCTGTTATTGTTCATATCAATTAGGGCTGGATGGTAATTTGAGCTGATGGTGGAGCCGGCGCCGAGAGATGCCGGCCTGATGTGGAGAGTGTATTTTAGAGGGAGGGGAGCAATTAAAGCAGCAATAAAGCATTTTGTTCAGCTTATTGGTGGTGTGTGTGTGTGTGTGTGTGTGTGTGGGTGTGTGTGTGTGTGTGTGTGTGTGTGTGTGTGTGTGTGTGTGTGTGTGCGCGTGTGGGTGCGTGTTGCAGGAACATTCCCATACATTTTCTTCTTCTTCAGAGCGTTAATTGTTTTTATGGAGTCATTCATGTACATTTTAAGATTTTTGTATGTTGCAATTTTACAGAAACATAATAAATGATAAATGTATGGCTTGAAAATGTTTGTTTTTTGTTTTCAGAATTTTGTCTTGAAATAGCCTCACCGAACTTTAATTATATTTATACTCTGAAAAATTCACAATTTTGCTAAATTAGAACCTCAGTCAAATGTGTCATTAGCATAAAAATGCCAAAAGTCTACCTCTGACATGACTGGAAAGCCTGTTTATGTCCATTTAAATCAGTGCAGATTAATAATACTTTATTAATCCCAAAGGGAAATAAAGTTATGATATCTATGTTTCTTCGAAGGTTTATTGTAGATCCTGAAGACTGTGGATAGGATGGATCTCCTGTAGCAGTCAGCATTACAACAACTCTGGAAAGACCCTTTGCCAGAAGACACTCTTTTTTGTATTGCAGTCTGGGGAACAGGGTACTTGTGACTGTGGAAAAGTTGAAGCCACGCTGATATTTTGCGAGACACGTGGTAAGTCAAACAAACTCTGTGAAACGATCCAAAATAATTGTGTTTTAAAAACCTGTTCCCCTCTTCGCCTGTGGTGGCGCTGCACCAAGAACCACTAAAAGAAACAACACAAAACCTCCGAAGAAGACATGAGCGCAACTTCTTCTTCTTCACAAAATGTAAACAAAATGGAGCGGCGTCAGATGTTAGGATTTGTAGGATTTCTTTTTTGTCTCTGGTTTAAAAAAAGAAAAGAAAAAAAAAGCACAAGCCATTTCTGCTGCTTGCGATAGAGTTTGTTTTGGTTGCATTTACCCAGAATACATTACGCTGTAGTTCATTTCCTGCTTTTGGATTTTAGATTCCTCTACTAGCGCCATGAATCAATCTCTCTTCTAATTGGCTGGTTTCATTATTCACTGTCCAATCAATTTGGGGCACACAGATTTCTGTTTGTATCTTTAAACAGAGGACCACAAATTAAATATTACTTTGTTTCAGTTTGTTAGATTGATTGAAATGCATTTTGATTTTTTTACTTTAGATCAGATCTATTGTTTAGGCCTGAAAATAAGAAAAAAAAAACCTTTAGAATATGAAAAGTATTGTGATTAATAATGCTCACCAAACAACTGCAGTCTATTTAAATATAGTATATTACTCTCAACTAAAAAGACTGGAAAAAATGAAGTTAAATATGATTTTTTTTCCTCCCAGGGAGATCATATTGAGATTACAACCCGTTTTAAAACTGTTGCTATTTTTTTCGTGTTTTATTGATTCCGGCGACTGTTTCAACCTTTTACCCCTCAGATATGGAAAGCATTCCAGGGCTGCAACCGGCCCGTGAACCCTGCAACGTGCCCATCAGAAGAACGGCTCGGATAATGACTTATTGATAGAGAGGGACGCCGAGTGCTTCATGCATATTAGGACGACGCACGCTTCCTGCCGTGTCGCTGCTGTAGCTCTGCTGCTGCTTCAGCCGCAGCCTGCAGATGACCTACATTCTCAGGTTAATTGGTTCCCTCTTAGGCCCGCTACCCAATCATCCTCTGCAGCGGATCAGACAGGAACATGCTCTCCACAATTTCCTTTCGGAAACGTCAAATATATGTAACGAAGCTTTAGGTGTGAATCAGCTGAAGGTGATGTATGCCTTTGGTTCTTTCGAATTAAAATCTGACAAGTGTGGCGTGCTTTTGTACACATCCTTTTTACTCTGATCTGAGAGAACAAAATCCAAATGTAAGAATAAACTTAAGAAACTAAATACAAAGCAATTAACTGAAATGGCAAGACCTTTTGAACATTAATGCATACAGGTGACAATTCAGAGTATGGCGAGACCTAAATGGATCGAAATATCCAATAAAATTATGAAAATACAAACGGAAAAAACACCCAATGGTCATAGCTCAGACAGGTCAGGTAGAGATTTTAACCACAACGAAGTGGCAGCATCAGGCTGTGGGGATGATTTCCTTCATCCCCACAAAAAATCAGACCAGCGTTTTCTAATCCTTCTCCCCAAAGACACACCGTCCTGAATGCTTTAGGTGTTCTGACTCCACATGCCTGATGTACATGAATGAGGTAAGCAGGCTCCTGCAGCGCCTCCTGGCGGGCTGAGGGAGTAATGCAATCTTTCTAGCAGAAAACCACCAAAACCTGAAACACAGCGGGCCCTGAGAAATCAGATTGAAAAACACCATTATAGACCAACACAAACATGTCTGAATGGTTTCGTCAAAGTTTTCAATTTAATTGAGAATCTGTACCTTGTGTGAACACTGGTGTTCATTAGCCGCGTTTCCATTACAAATGTGCGCAAAACGTAGTCACTGTTCCATTAAAGTAACTGTTGATTATGTTACTCATTTGATCCTAGCCCAAAAAACATTTAGCAAAGAATGTTATTTTTTTGTTTTTGTTTTTTTCAAAGAATGGCGTGTTTACATTAAGCAAACTCATTTTCATAATTCCAATTTCTGCAAGTTTATGGTCAATGATGATGCTCACTATGTGCTATTTAAAGGGGGAGGATTACATAAAATCGACTTATTTCAGCTTTACGTCATGTTATAATTTTATTCCTTCATCAAAAACACACCTGGAGTGTCGCCTTGTTTCTTTCATTCATGTTTTAGAAATCCCTTAATCTCCATGGCAACCATTCAGCTGTGTAAAACGCCTGGTTGGACCTAGCGCCGCCTTCCAGACGTAGTTCCTCCTCAGAGCTGCAGTTTCCAAGCTTCCAAGCTTTCGCCTCACAGAGCGGCCCTCTGTGACTCCCCAACTCAGCTCCTTCAGACTAGCCAGATTAGCAAACACCTACTCATCTGCTGAGTTCATTATACAAGCTACTTCTCAGAGCATTGCTGGTAAAACCTTATTAAAGGGTTAATAGAGGAGCCATGTTGTGATGACTTCTTAAAGGTGGAGTTTCAGAAAGAGCTTCTTAAAGAGACAGAGGCCCAATTTCAAGGTGTTCAAGTACAAAGTCACATTTCTTTTGAGTCATATTTGATATATGTAGCATTTTTATAACAACTGAAGGTAACATAGTTACTCAGTTATGCTGTAAAATGGCACTATGTGCCTGGAAAACACAAAATACTACCACTTTAAAAGGGGAGGCAAGAAAAAGTGCCTCATTTACCTAAATACATGCAGCTGCCCTCTACTTCACAGTTAGCATTAGCGCTGCATTTTGGTGGTCTAATCACTCCAAATCTCTGAGGATTTTGAGATTGTAATATTAGGAAAATGGAAAAATGTCAACAAGTAGGACAAACCTTTCCACTTCAGGTGGGAAAAACAACTGAGAGCACACAGTGAAATCTGAGCCATTTAAAGCTGAATGCCAACATATCCGATGTTAATAGAGCTGTTTCTGTTTGATTCCTCTGACTGACAGAACAAAAGCTGAGTCAGCCGTGCAGCAGAGAGTTCCCACATGTTCCCCGTCTGACATCCCCGTATTATACGCCGAGAAGATGAGAGAGAAAAAAAAAAGCCAAAGAAATGCTCCTGACATAGTCAGGCGGCTATGGGAGAGGGGAACGGAGAGGAGGTTCCCAGCATGTCCGCATATGACAGTCCTTTGCTCCCGGCTGGCTGACGCAGCGACATTGTGTGCCTGTCATCGACGCCCTTCATCCACAGATGAAGCTGTCAGCGGGACGATGACTTTCTTCTGACAGCCGCTCCGCCCTCTCTCTTCAGCGCGTCGCAAATAAATATGTTGAGCTTCAAAAGCTGCCAAGACGGCCCGTCGGACGGCGGGTCAGGAGGCCAAACGCGGAGCGAAAGCATTCCCGTCCCCTCCTAACCTGCTCTCAAAGAACCCGGGTCACCTCTTTTTGGGGCTCTTATTCAGCGTGAGCCGGTCCAGAGGGCCCCGGGGCCCCCGGATTTCTCTCTCTCACTCACACACACACGCGCGCGCACACACACACACACACGGCCTTTCTGGGGGAGTTCTCTTTCTCTCGGAGCGTTCAGAACCTTAAATATTCTCCATACAGAGACTCTCAGCAGCTCAAACTGTTTCAGAGTGACACAGTTCGATGAAGATGAACTCAATTTCCCCCACCGATCATTGAGTGTGAAAAGAAATATTCACCAGCAGACCTTCTCTTTCTGATAAAACCATGAGGGGGTGTGCAGGTGGTAGAGGTATGATGAACTCGGTTTCATAGTTTAAACGGATCTGCATCGGGAGATCCCTTACAAAGTCTCTATGTTTGTATTTTTCTTCTCATCTTAAAGGGGCAGCGTTATGTAATTTCTTTTTTCTTTTTCTTTTTTAGCTTTACATCATTTTGTAATGTTATTCCCTTATCAAAAAATATACCTGCCATATTGCTTCGATTCTTTCATGCATATTTGAGAAATCTTTTAATCTCCTGTGGTAACTATTCAGGGACTTTCTCACTCAGCTCCTTCAGACTAGCCAGCAGCAATTAACAAACACCAGGTGGGACTGCACATCTGCTGAGCTCATTATACCAGCTGCTTCTCAGTGCAAACACTCCTAAAAAAAAAAAAACGTTAAAGGGTTAATACAAGAGCAGTGTTGTGCTGACTTCCTGAAGGCAGAGTGTCTGAAAGAGCAAGAGCTTCTTAAAGAGACAGAGGCCCATTAAACTGTGAAGTCAAATTCCTTTTAAGTCATGTTTGATATATGCAACAACTGGAAACTCTGGAACCACGTTGATGTGAAACTTTTCTGTTCCAAACAGAAAACCTCTTTGCAGAAAACCCGATGTTGAAATAAAGAGATCATTTTTCAGAGGCCTCCTCAATGAACACTTGACATTTTGGCACTAAGTAAGGCCTGATCTTTGAAATGAAAGAGATTTATTTGCTTTTCAAATTAATACATTTTGAACATTGTTATGTCAATGCTTTGTAGATCAACCTTTCACCATGAATGAAGCACTCGGTCTTTTCATGGTTTGTCTCGACCAGACAGTCACATTGAGACGTCAACTCTTTACGTGTTCCTGAGTTTAGATTTAGTCTCATCTGACTGCATCATTTCCTGAGTGGCTGGTGGCTAAATGTGTGACAAATGGCTACTATCTTCTTTCTTTAATAAGGGGAGATTAAGGAAATGCATAACGAATTTCATCCTGTTTTCAGGCGATCTGCCTGTGATGGTGAAACCTTGACATCATGTTTTCTAAACTCTCCTAATCATCTCAAGGTTTGGCCTTGACCTGTCCTGGTTGTTAGGACAGGTCAAGCCGAACTCACCAAAAGTTCAATCCCATGTTGGCAGCAATGTCAAAAACTCTGTCAATATTCCACTAATGTCGAAGAAACACAAATTGCAGCGTTATTAAATAAGAAATCAAATTAAAATCACACGTGAACAAGTGATCTAAATTAATGATCCTCCAATCACTTCCTGTTTTCTTCATCTTCATGGTTTCCACCAGCGGCGACATCTGGTTGTTGAACATGTGACTTGTATGATGGAAAGTGTTTCCTTTTTAGAGTTTTGCGCAATTAACAAATTTCAATAAAGCCATAAAAAAAAACCACCTCTTCGATGTGCCACAAACTCCAAATAAATCACATTGAAGTTTGTGTTTGTAGTGTCTTAAAGTATCAGAAAGTTTGAGGGAGGGAAAACGTTCGCTTTGAAAAAGAGATGAAAGTTTAAAGTTGGGCGATTTAATAGCGTGGCTGTGACCCGACTTTGCTTCATCCCGGCCCTCTGGGTTGTTAGAAATGATGACACCTTACAAATTATACAGACCAATCAGATTTGTCTGTGAGAAAATTACAAACTCCCTCCCAAGCCAATTTATTCCTGTACAATGCATTCACCTTCTTTTATTACAATGATATGCAAATCTGACCCTAGTTTTTACAACTGTTTCCTTTATTTATCAGCCATAATAAGTCCTGACTGTATAATAGGATGATAGCAGAAATGTCATTTTTCACATTATTATGTTTTATTATTATTTCTTGACTTCATTTTGTCAGATTATTACAAATTAATTTAAATTATGTTGTTTTTTTCTGGACACATTCTTCAAAACCAAAGAGAAAACTTTTAAACAGCTCATACCTTTGACCGTTAATTTGCAGTAACACAAAGACACAGATGAATGTAACCTACATCTTCACTCAAAGTTTGAGTTGTGATTGGTTGTGCCTCTCTCATGCTCTTTCTTAATCTTCTTTCTTTGAAAAGTTGCAAAAATAATATCCTAATACTCACTTTTCTATTTAATTTATGTTAAAGATAAAGAGAAAACATTAATGTCAGGTAAATTAGTACAATTGGGTGACTTACTTATACGATGTCATCAAATTTCCCAAATGAGCAAGATTACAAACTAGTCAGGAGACTGGGAGGTCAAAGGTCACAGCACACGGACAATAATTCCTGCGACCCATGAATGATCATGGACCGTACAGCGGCGCTGAAAAGGAAATCGGAGTCGAAGTGTTTGCAGTGCAGCTGCTCTGTAGATACAGACGCAGAACGATGAGAACCTGCTAAACCTTTGATTGACTTTATGAAACTTTTTTTCTCTTTGTGTCAAAGCTCTGAGAGAATCAAAATGTATCTGACTGCCTTTTTTTGTTTGTTTGAGATTCTAAGAGTAGACATTTTATTATATTATTATTATTGTTATATTTTACTTGCTGTTTTCTCCTATTCAACTTTTGTGTGTTTTGTTTTTATCAAAGGTTTTTATTGGTCCTTTCCTAATTTGCTGTCCGGAACTGTTGCCTGCATAAAAGTCTCAAACGCCTCCAGACGTCTCCAGAATCACATTCACCCAAAATGTCCCAACTTTCAAACCTGGAATAAATGGGAGTGCCATTTTTTAGAAGCAAGGTGTTTCAATCTGGATCATCTCACACATGATGATCTGTTTGCCAACACTGTCAGGATGAAGACTCACCTCAGTGGAGACTCTCCCTCTGTCATGCCGCTCTCCACCGCTGCCTTTCTGCTCTGTTACACACGAGTGTGTGTCTCATCTAAAGTGTTCATAGACTGCATGGCTCCACTGTGTGCTTTGCCTATTGTCTGCATCACCATGACTCCACTGAGAGAGAGAGAGAGAGAGAAAGAGAGAGAGAGAGAGTGTGTGTGTGTGTGTGTGTGTGTGTGTGTGTGGGTGTGTGTGTGTGTGTGTGTGTGTGTGTGTGTGTGTGTGTGTGTGTGCGGGTGCGTGCGTGGGCATGTGTGTGTTTTTATGGAGTCTAGTAGTCACACAAGTAAGAGAAACTGTAGTCACTTGATCTAACAGGAGCTCTGCTGTACAGTGATTTGCAAAAATGTTTCATAATGCTGATTTTATTTATGCACACAGGTTGACATGTTATGTCACATTAGAGATAAAAACTTCTGCATAATTTATCAGAACTTTATGTTCTGATAAGTTGAGATAAAACAATAAACGGTTTTCATAATTTTCGTCACAAAATTACGAGGGCAGTTGCTTATAGGGGGAGGGAAATAGTTATACATTTCTGCCAAAAAAATTATAAAACTTTGTGACTAATCTCAGAAATTTTCTAGAAAGATTTGGACATTTTTTTTTAAATTTTATAAGTCAAATATGTATAGTTTTGAAACTCCAAACATTTCCAAGTTCTTTCTTGAAAGTTTCAAAGAAAGTTTTAAAGATTATTCTCAAAGTTTCTGAAGTTTTTCTCAGCAAAATTTCAACTTTTGTACATCTGAAATGGTCAAGTTTTTTTTTCTTGAAAATTACAGAAGTGAATCATAAAATATGAGTGTTTGTTGCAGAAATGTACTCAATTTTTCTATATGCAACGTCCATTTCATTCCTCCTTCTCTCTGACGCCACTGATTTAAATTCATTGAACTTTGTTTCCAAGAGTTAATTATTTTATTTCAACAATAACTTTCTGCTTGCCACTCTTTCATAAATCCAAATATGTCTAATTTATGAAAATAAGGAATGCATTTTATGATCTAACTTTATTTGAATGCACCTTTGGCATCGATCCAGCAGTAGCGCTGTGCAGCAGCAGGTCCTCATACAGAGAAATGGGATGTTTAAATGTTTGAAAATAAAAACTGTTGCTGACATATATGAAAGTTCAAGTGTTTTCTAACATATTCAGACTTATGTTGAAAGAAACACCAAAAACGGCTTTTTTTAAAAAAAGACCTTTCTGTTAAATATGATTCAAAATGTTATTTCTGATCAGGAATAAATGAGGACACCTGCACATCTACTCTTAGCTGAAATGGCTAAAACCACACAAAAAATGTCACATCAGGAGGTGGCAGCATCATACTGTGGGGATAAGGTTCACTGTCCACCAGGATAAGAAACGTAAACACACATCCAGTCATGCATATTCATGATTTATAAAGTCACCATAGATACTTTCTTTGCCACATGTGTTTATTTTTAGTGGTTGATTTGTATGATGGTGAGATTATGCCACATTTATTCTAGGTTTAGGATTACACATCTCTTGATATATCCCCAGAAATATTTACTTTCATTTGTGTCACCATATTTAGTTGCTTGTTTTTTTGTTATTTTTTCCCCCCATCTCAGTATGATTTTACTTTGTCCCTCCAGTCCTGGTAAGGAAAGAAACTTTTGAAAACCAACGATTTGCATGTTAAAGCTGCAGTATGTAACTTTTACAAAAATATTTTCTCTGTATTTGTTAAAACTGTCACCATGTTGGGAGGCATAATATGACACAGATAATCTCTCTCTCTCTCTCTCTCTCTCTCTCTCTCTCTCTCTCTCTCTCTCTCTCTATATATATATATATATATATATATATATATATATATATATATATATATATATATATATATATATATATATATATAAAGAAATCTGTGTTTTCCACCCCGTTCCCCTGAGTTGCTATTGCCATCTGAAGAAATGCATCAAAAACAACCAATCAGAGCCAGGAGGAGGGTCTTAGCGCTGTCTATCAACCTCGTGACCACGCTGCTAAAGCAGAAACAAGTTATAATTGGAGGAGGCTATGCTAACTAACAGTCTATATTGTAGTGAACCAGAAAGAGGAAGGGTGTCAACATGAGAGTGATTGACAGCGCTAAGCCCCTCCTCCTGGCTCTAATTGGTTGTTTCTTACTGAGTGCATTTCAACAGTTGGCGCTGGGAGAAAGCAGAGGAGCTCAATTTTTTTTTTTTACAGATTATCTGTCTTACACAGTGAGAACATAGTGATCATTTCATACATATATTTTTCAACAATCGTTCCATACTGCATCTTGAATAGCAGCAGGTCCCTCTTTAACCTGTGCACACCTGCAGTGTCTCGTCTGCCGTCGCATTGAAAATGTTAAATACCAGCAAAAATAAACATTACACCCGGGGCCCAAAAAAACTAAATGTACTGTGACCTTGGTTGGTCCTGCAGGCTTGTTTGGACAGCGTTGTAGCAACAGATCACTGACAGCAATGGCTTAGCGGGGGATTAGCATAACTTTCGCCCTGGTTTCTGTGCACAATAAAGCTTTAATCTGGGCCCTGGTTAGTGGGTCGAGCCGCCGGCGAGGAGCCAATGAGGAGCCGCGACGTCAGGGCCGAGTCCCCGCCCGTGGGCGTTCTCCGCTGGGTTGGTTGGGTGGTGGTGGTGGAGCAGGGGGGGCCACCGCCTCGGCCTGGCAGCAGGCTGCGGTGACAGACGCGCCCCTGGGATTCCACCTGTCAGCCACACACGCACTAATCGACAGGCCTCGTACGAGCTGAACTCTCTGTCACCTCTCTGTCAAATCTTCATCTTCTCATTCGTCTGACAGATTCCCTCTGCCCACCTCCTTCCACCCTCCTCCACCTCATCCCTGCCTCCGTCCCAAACGCCTCCTGTCGTCCCCCTCAGCCTGGATATGAAACACACCAGCAGCCGTCCTTGCAGGCCGGCTGCAACCAAACCAAATGGAGAGGGGAAAAAAGAAAAGAAAGGAAGAAAGAAAGAAAGAAAGGGAAAATGTTTTCACACTTCAGCAAGTATTCCAAAAATCTTCCACGCAGCATCTTCATAAACCCCCACCTCCACCCTCCACTCCCTTTTCTCCTTGGCATTCAGATTTAATGTGACAGAGGTGGTCTTTAATGTTCTGTAGTAATTGGGTGGGAGAGGCAGAGACTGTTTGGGAGGCGGAGGAGGCGGAGGAAGGGTCATGGTCAGGTTTCTGGTGGAGGTTATTCTGCATCTGTCTCTTAGCAACGCCGGCTCGTTCTTTGTACAGTCCTTGAGTTGATTGCTGTGGGTTTTTTTTTTTCCTCTCTCTCCTCCTCTGTCGTTGAAATGTTTTGCAAAGAAGGGGGCTCCTCAGCAGACAGGCGTCCTCCAATATTGCCTGCTTTTAAGTCCGTGTGAGCATCAGATGGGCTCAGTGAGGTGTGGCGCCGCAGCCTCGCCTCTCTGGGTGTAAATTAGCATTTTGTATTTTTTTCTCAAAGTGAGAAAAAAAATGGCAGATTTGGGATTTTTTTTTTTTTTTTTTTTTCAGAAAAAATTTAAGATGGACTTGTAAATGATATTAAATAACTCCAGAGCTTGATGTGCCTCCATCCGCCCCTGCTTACGTTTTGGTGGTGTCAGGTGAAAGGCCAGAAAGGTCATGGGGGGGGGGAAGGGTCACTGAAACAGTGTGGGGGAACCTCATCAACTTCCAGCCTCCAGAGGAGCCAGACAGAGTGGCACGGTGTCCGTCTGAGGAGGAGGACGGGATTATAAGGGTAATTTAGTGGAAAAGGGGGAATAAGAAATATGCAAAAGGACGTTTAACATGTCTGTTCCCAACACTGCAGAGTGAGTGAACATGTAGAAGTGGACAAATTTAAGGTTTTGGTGACCTCTGAAGAAACCTTATGAATGTTATTTATTTCCCAAACTTACATTCGACATGATGTCAAGTTGCTGTTGGTTTCTTATAAACGTTTCCTGCTTCTCATATTGAGAGTTCTGGGCCATCAGTCCAAACTGTGAACCTGACACTTCCACTTCCTGTTCAAAGGGACAAAACAATCAGGGGTCCTTCCTGTTCACCTCCAGTCCTGCAGCAGATCAACATCCGACCAATAAACTGTTGTGGCAACCATATTGCAATGCTGACTTCTGACTTATTAGTCTGGTAAGAGGACGAGTTGATATTTGTTTGAGTTCATTTCTAACCAATAAGCACCAAATTGAGTCATCTGCATAACAGAAAACAAAAACAATCAACCTGCTTAATGATGCTTTTTAAAAGCCTTGTTTAAATAAAATAAAACAACTAAATGCAAAGGAATACAATCTGAGCATGCTCGGATGTGCCAGTAAAATAACATTAGGAGCTACAGCTGCGATATGCAACCCTATTATTATTATTATTATTATTATTATTATTATTATTATCTTTGAAAATTATGTTTATGATCATTTTTCGTATTCAAAATGGCGCACCGTTTTGGAATAATAAAATAAAATAAAAATGAATAATAAAAACAAACCCAATTCATTTAATTTAACCCAAGTTTATTCAAAGCGAATTAAAATGCTTGTGGTTGTACTTGCAAGCAAAAGTCATAATAAAGCCTGGCGTGTGAACTGAAATGACGTCGCTGTTCTATAAATAAGTCGGACAAAGAGGTTCATGCAGAAATAATTGAGCGTGATTATTTATTTATTTATTTATTTCTATTATTTTATTATTATTATTCCTGTTATTTTTTAAATTGTTTTTATTTATTTATTTAATCAACAACAACAAAAAATAACGTAGGAAAATAACGTAAAGATTACAAGCATTGTAAGAAAAGAATAAAAGAAAATACGTTATGTTATGAATTGCTTAGTTTGAGATTTTAGGGGGTGGGGGAAGAGACCATAAAACTGCTGGAATAATGTATTTCTCGCTTTTTGTGTTTTGATATACAACCCTGATGAATGTTGCTGGAAATAAAAATCAAAAGAAATTATAAGTACTCAGAAAATCGCATGTAAACTTTTAGCTAAACAGTAGAAAGGATGTGTTTTCATCCGCCGTACAAGTTTTTCTTTAATTTACTCGTACAGTTTAAAAAAAAAAAAAAACGAAACAAAAAAGCGAGTTTGAGGGTTCATACAGAAGCGGAGAGTTCTTTGCTTATACAACTTAATTCCATTTATTTTTTTTATTTTTTATTTTTTAAATTTTTTAATTATTTATTTATTTTACATTATATGCATTTATTTCCGAATTGTTTGCTCACTTGGGGCACAGTTAGCAAGGAGAATGACGCGTCGTTCTTTTAGTGGATTTTCACTATAAACCATCTTTGGTTTTAGTCTTAAAATCTTTACATGAGTATTTAATTACTTAAAAGCAGTCCAGATTTAAAACAGCAGAATAATTATTGATTAATCGTCTGCAAGCGCCAGTAAAGCAGCGAAATTCAATCGGAGAAATAATGATAATAACAATAATAATAATAATAATAAGAAAACTTTGTAGTATCCCACACTGAATAACGCACATTGAACCCACCGCCAGCCTGTGGCCTAAACTATTTAAAACGGAAGGGAAACAGCTGAAAGCGACATAATAATACGTGGATCTCGATTGATAAACATCAGAGTTTTTGTGGCGTAAAATTTAAATCCGCATATTTATTCCTGGAAAGTAAAAATAAATGTTACAGTAGAAGTACATCTATAACAGCGACACAAAAAAAAGCGGCTCACTCGGGTTGCATAGACCTATCAGCATTATTTGTGGATGATGAGTTATTAACTGCGCATAAGAGCTGAAGGCTTTCTGTCATACATGATACGACATTTGACTGATCCAAAACCCTCCAGGTTCGGATTTCTGAACCCATTTCTCGGGGCCGGAACTACAACTTCATCTCCACAGACCTCAGTCTGAACCCGGTTTCTCCCAGCATCTTCTCAACCAGCTCCGTTCACTCTCCGCTTTTTTTCTTCTTCTTTTTCTTCTCTTCTTTATCCTGTCGGTTTTTCGGACCTGTACGTGTGTGGGAAAAATGCTCCATTGTTTCATTTTGGCCTTATGGCCCGGAGCGCCCAGGGGCCGTGGACTGCCCGGCTTCATCCTCCTCAGGGTAAACTGTAGTGACAGAGCACTCAGGGGCCCCTCATTAGCTCTCTGTCCACTAAGAAGGAAAGAAGCTGCCTTAATCCTCTCTGTCTTCTTCAATCTGCCACCGCAGACACGATCCTTGTTTCATTCTTCCTCCTCCAGAGTTTTTACCCTCGCTCCTTTATGAAGGGAAAGAGCCTAAACGGAGGTGTTAACTTGCATGTTAAAAAATATTTATGAGAATTGTGGGGGGGGAGGGCATTTTCAGTTGCTAAAACATGTAATTTCCTTGTTTGCTATGTGAATAGTTGCTGTAAACAAATGTATTTATTTGCTATAATCAGAATTAAAATGTTGCATTATTCATTTAGAATGAAAATGAAAGTAGTTTGCATTAATGGTGTCAGTTGTTATTCCTCTCT
This sequence comes from Poecilia latipinna, assembly GCF_001443285.1. Taxonomy (NCBI): domain Eukaryota; kingdom Metazoa; phylum Chordata; class Actinopteri; order Cyprinodontiformes; family Poeciliidae; genus Poecilia; species Poecilia latipinna. Next base: position 126,150 of record NW_015113982.1, on the reverse strand, counting down.
CTCTCCTGCAGAGGATCTGCACATCATGGCACCAACATGCAGCTGTCACTGCCACTGGGATTAATTTGTTTGAGTAAAACCCTCCAACCAGGGGCTTGAAACCGACTCTAGAACACCACAGAAGGTTCTTCAGTTCTAAACAATAATAATACAAAAAATAATCTAAATAATAATAATTTAAAAAATATAATATTCTGACATCTACAGTCTCGGTTTGGAGACGTCGCTTTCATGAAACATCAAGTGAAATAAACAAAGTACACTTTATGTATAAATCTTGAGTTATAATTTAATAAGGTACCAATATGTTAATTTTCACAGTACATCAGAGTGGTTGTCAGAAAAAAGAAAAAAAAAACACAAGGGAACACACACACACACACACACACACACACATACATACATGCATACACATGTGCGCACACAACACACGCACACACACATTCGTACCCTTTGAAAGGAGCAGGTTGTGCAAGTGAGTGGCCTGGGTTCATGTAAACACATGATTCCCATCAAGTCCATTTGTCTCTCGGCCCGGGAAGATGTTGCTCTTTAAAAATCTCTAAGACAACCAAAAAAAAAAAAGAAAAAGGGGGAAACACAATATTTGGTAATGTAATCAATAATCTCCTTGTGCCATTGTTTGTTTGCTTTTTTCTTTTTTGTGTGTGAGTGAAATAAGCATGACGGGGAGTGGGGTCTGAGTGTAAACCCCTCTGAGTAGAAAAATACCCGGCACCTTCCTGACGGTCAGCCTCACTCAGCCGCAACATCTCAGGAGCAAACTGAACATATCTGCTAAAACCCAAAAGAAATGAACCGCTTTTAACATCGTCACAGAAGGCAAACAGTCATATCTGCACAGTCGTGAAAAGAAGAATGAGGAAATTTGGCCAAGAAGTATCTACAATTTTTTTTTTTAACAAGAGAATATTTTTGTAAAAAAAAAAAAAAGGAGTAATCTCTCTCTTAAAAAAAGAGCAATTTCATAACCAGGACATAACAAAACAATTAACCACTAAATCAGAGCTTTAGTGTGGAAGGTTCAAAACAAATGCTGTAAATATTTCCATTTTTCACTGAGTCCAAAGTGCTTTTTTTTCTGGAAGGTATGAAATCAACAAGAACAGAGACAAAAATCAAATAAAAAACTTAGAAATAAACAGATCAACACACAAGAGGCTCCCTGCAGTTTCCTCATTGACCGTGGGCAAAAAACGACAAGCAACATTTCGAAAGCAAAAGGATCGGAAACATAATTTACAAGCACGATAAATATACACACAGGTCCAATAAATATCGTTTTGTTAAAGCGTCCATACACCGTCACAATTACAAAAAAAAGAAAAGAAATAACAGTCCAAAATAAGCAGTCAACTTGTGTAGTGTCTCGTTTTTTTATTCTGCCTGTGATTTGAAATCATTTCCTGTTCTTCATTTCGTTCAGGACCCTTTTTGTAAAATAAGGCAGAGCGCTGATATTAATTAGTAAAATTACATGATGTTTTTTTTTTTCACCTTTAATAATCTCATTCCTCTGGCAGAGAATTTTGTGTTACATGGGGAAAAAAAAACAAAACAAGACAAAAAAAAAACCAAATCACTCGATTGGAGATGTAACATTGTAGCCTTCTGCCTACTGGATGGGCATGTACGGCCAGCTGAAGCTGCTGCCGGACAGCAGCATGTCCCTTATCAGCGTCTCGATGGGCGTCTTCCCCACTAGGCGCACGAAGAAGAGCTGCTCGATGACCGAGGAGGAGACGGTGCGTAGCGAGGGCAGGCGGAGCAGCAGCTTCCCGAACCGGTTGGGCTGGTTGGGGTACTGACTCCTCACGTACTCCTCCAGCGCGCACTGGGACTTCTCCTGGAGGCTCTCCACGTGGGCCACGTCTGACAGGCCGCAGGCGTCTGGGCCGAGAGGAAACACAAGGAGAGAAAAAAAAAAAATCAGGACAGGTGGTTTCATTTACAGAAATGCACTGATCCGATATCGATATCTGTGATTTTTGCACCATTTGAAGGAGGATTTATTGTAGTTTATATTTTTCATGTTTGATCAAAATAGTCAACCTATTGATTTTGTCAGTTTCAGTTTCTTTCATATTTATTTAACATCGGCTGTACTTGCACCGACAGGACAAATTGAAGTTGTTTTACATGTTTGATCAATCTTGTGAAACTATTGGTGTATTTAAATGAGCTGTATTGGTGCAGAGAAATTAATCACATTTGTAATTCAGTACATTTATGTTGTGTTTTAAGTCAATTCAGCACTGTTTTTTCTGCATCGGATTGGTAGCGGCCAATGCTAAATTTCAGATATCGGGATCAGTATTGGAAGTGAAAAAAGTGGATCGGTGCATCCCTGTTAAACAACAGCTAACAGTGAAGAGAGAGTCTTTCCGTTTTCACCTAATTCTGCAGCTCAGAAAAGGGCAGAAATAAGTAGGATCTGTCTTTCGTGTTGTAACGTTCATTAGAGAAGAGGAATGTGGCATTCACTAGCATGCCCAGGTACACAATGAGGCGAGGAATGCTAAAGATCTTTAACTCTGCTAAAACATCCTATTACATTTCAGGGGATCAAAGCAGGTTAAAAAAATAACATAAAATAACAGCCACTGAGACGGAAAGAGCAACTCAGTCGTGGTCAGGTAACAACCTGACATGTAACAGCGAAAGGTTCAATCATCCGTGCTGTGGGTGGTGAAAAGGAGTTCATCTGTCTCCTCAGTCCAACGCTTCCTGCGATCAAAGATGACGACGGTGCTCTGCTAAAACCTCCAAAATCGTCGCAGAGGAATCCAGCAGAGCCATGTCTGGCAGAGCGGTGCTGCTGCACTGGATCAAATGTTTTGCTTCTGCAGCTTGCCGCCACTGCAGTGCTGCAGGCCGCGTGGCAGCAGGGGTTAAAGAAAGGCTACTGTGTCCCAGTTTAAGGACACGTGCTCAGATGTGCTCATGGGGACCGAAATAGACCTAGAGAGAGGAGCTTCTTTTATTTTTCACTCCGCTGCTGCTGCTGGTTCCTTTCGATCCAGCGGCTCAGTCGTTAAAAGGGGCTGCATGAGAGCTGGGAGTTTAGCTGAGCACAACCTGTTTGTGATTATCTTAATTTTTTTTTATACTTCAAAGTATTTGTGGAATTAAAAACAATATTTAAAATGTAACGGTTAAGGATCACACAAAGTAAAATGTAATTACTGGAGTCGGCTCCTGGAAAACAGTTCATCACCACTTGATTTGAGGATGCAGGATTACGATGTTGACTGTCGGACGACACAACCTCCTTTAGGGGTTTATGAAGATATATTTTGATCGCTATGAGTTTAAATCTCATTTGGATGCTACGGAGATTCAAAGCAGCTTTTCAGAACTCTTTCATTTCCTTTCGAGTCTTGGATAAACAAATATTTAGTACACAAGATGCTAAAGGAGTAGAAGTAAACAACACTGTAAATAACATCAGTAAAGCAAAAAAATAAATAAATAAATATTAACGCCCATGTGAGATTAAGACTTAAAATGATCCTCATTCACACTAAGTTCCTGCCAGGTTGTTCTGTAAGAATGTGGGTTTTATTACTGTGTCTCTTTTATTTTATCTTGAATGTATGTTTTTAACATGGAAGTATGTTAAAAAATCATTTCTGTCACATTTTGGACAGACAATAAAGTTTAATTTAAACAGATATCTCTTGAAGGAATATCAATTTTTAGTAGTTTACATATATTTAATTTGATTAAATAAAAAAACACTGCATGTTAAAAAATATTAATACCCTTCTAAATAATTAACATTAAAAAACTAAACTCTTCTTAACTGCTGACTGTCTTTCTGCATGTTTTGACTTTGTCTTTGATGTTGGAACGCCTCTTTACCATTACCCTAATCTTTAGCCCTTCTCCTAAAATGGGACTCCAGCACGTTTCTGTCACAATAAAAACCTTAACAGAATTTCAAATAATTACTTTAAAACTAAATTTGCCAAGTTTTACGTCTCATAAAGATCCAAGTTGCTTATCGTGTTTAAAGTTTTTTTTCCCCATGCTTTTTACTCGTAGCAATGTGCTGATTGTTGTTTATTTTATTCACAGTAATGGTGGTTGTGTTTAATAACTCATTTTCCTCGTTGTTCAAATGTCCAGTTTTCCATAAAATCCTTACTCCAGTCTGTACTGGAGTAAATATTCCGAATATATTTACCTGTGGTGAACAGCACGACGGCCTTGATGCAGCTGTACTCCGCTGAATCCACCTGCAGCACCTTCAGCTTCTCCACCTGCTCCTGGAAGACCCGGATGTGATCCATGAAGGCCACCACCCGGTCGGCGGACATCGGGGACGCGTGGAGGCCCGCGGCGGCCAGCAGCGGGGCGACGTGGACGGGCATGGAGCACTGGGCGGCGTTCAGCACGAACAGCTCGCTCCAGGTGAGGCGTAGGAGGGCCACCTGGTCCGGCACCTGCAGGTCCGGGAAGAACGGGATGTTCCGGGCCCACTCCACGGCACTGAAGAGCATCCGCGCCGCCAGCTCGCAGATGTTCTCAATCCCCATGATGTTGTTGTTCTGCAGGCACTGGGAGCCGAACCGGGAGGTCGGGTAGGGTTCGGCCCGCAGCAGCAGGGAGATGTACCCGGACAAGTAGGAGTGGCACTGCAGAGGGTCCCCGTTCGTCAGCGCGAACTGGCCGTGGTAGGACTGCGTGGGTATCCTGCCCCTTTGCACGGCTGCAACGATAAGCAGCAGAGATGTCACGTCAAACTAAAACAGACTACCAATGCAGCCCAGCTGACATTTAAAGAACAGCCCGCACTTGGGGATCTTTCATAGCAACAGATGCCACTGAAAAGCAACGGGACATACACGGTCTCTTCTGTCCACTCCGGTTATTTCTACAGTCGGCAGTGGGAAGCTAAATTGCAACGAATAATAGTTTTAGACAGCTCCTGGTCAGAAATGTGACATTCAGGATTGTGACATGGAAAAAAAAATCCAGATTATTTGTAGGCCGCGACCTGCACGTAGTAGCGGGGGTTTCTGTTGGCCTTAGCGGTTATTTCAGTTTGTCTATAACAATTAAAACTGAGTCATAAACTAGCTTATATTCAGCTGGAAACATTTGTCTTCGGTCTTAAATAGAGAAAACCACTTTTTGAGGTATATCTGTTTGGAATATGATCCAAATTTTAAAAAGAGGAATTTGAATTTATAATGTAAAAATAATCAAAATAGGAAAGCCTATAACTAGCAACACTATGCTACAGTAGGCCACCTCTGAGTCTGTATGACCTGCATACATTATAAATGTTGACACGGATTTTACATAAACCCACAAAATGCAGCTGTTTTATTTTTTAAGCCTCGCTCTTTAAAGCTGAAATCTCAACAAAACTAATAAAAAACGTCGAAATTACAAAAAAATAAATATCATAGTTTCGCCGCCGAAAATGAACTTCTTACAATGTCAAGGTTCTCTTGTTGTTTCACCCAGCTGACCGTGAAGGCAACAGGGATAGCTTATGTTAAACATGCTACAGGATGCTAGCTGGGACATTATTTCACACCCCGTCTGTTTACACTGAAATGCACAGTAGCCCACTAGCTGTGAGATAAAGACGGATAAAATATTCTAGGAACACAGGGAACGGAATAAAATGGGTTTTATCCACGCTATCAGAGCCCCACTATTTGCTTTTCACAAATGTGTTACATTAAAGAAATTCAGCTTTCTAAAAAATATTGGACAGTAGCACCCAAAGCCAGTTAATGTAAGTCAGTGCTAGTATTTTTAAATTTTTTTGCAAGACATAAATATATAAAACGTTATTGGTGAAATAAAGACTGAATATATATTTTAAAAATACATTTGAGACAAAATTAGACTACAACAAATGCTCCATTAAGGCTATTTACTTTTGAAAAGAATAGAAGCTAATGGCAAAATTTTTAACCAGCTATGACATAAAGACTTATAAGATATTTTAGAAAGGATCAAATAAGTTTTCTCTACAACCGGACAAATTATCACACAATATTTTTTTATCAGAAAATTCAAGTAAAAAAACAAACTAACAAAAAAAATAGCCAATACTACCTCATATTTGCCAATACTAGTAATTTTACAGGGAAAAAAAATGCATGACTTATGCATGGGTGGAATTATATTTCAGACACACAATGGGATGAATATATTCACATAACATCACAACCCAGACTAGTTCAAAGAAATGCTAGGCTACACAAATGTTGGGTCAATAATATTCAAGTTTGAAAATAATACCAGCAGCCAATATTGGTATATATATTAGAAAAATATACTGACTTTGAAATAAAGGATATATTTAATAATACCAAATATTTATAGAAAAATAGGTTTAGGTTAATAGCCACTATTAGCTAACTGCTTACTAGCTAGTATTAGCAATTTTTTCAGTGACAAAAACAGAAAAACATTCTCCTGATATAAACGCTTTTTTAGAAAGGCAATGAGGAGCATAAGTAGGTTTTCTCCACTATTACTGCCCAAAGCAAATATTTTTTTTTATGTTAATAAATGTTATTCTAAACACATATTGCGTTATCCAAGTGTGCGTTTATAAGACGCGTGCGTTACGGTAAGTAGACGGATGAATAAAAGCAGAGTGGATAATGGGAAATTGAGTTTCCGTCTGTATTCTGCCGAGCTTCAAACAAAAGGAGGGCGGCAGGCCGTACCTTCCCTCCTCATGCCGACTTTGAGGCATTTCTTGAGGCGGCAGTACTGGCACTGGTTGCGGTGGTGCTGGTCCACGGGACAGTTCCTGTTGGCCCTACAGGTGTACGTCAGGTTCCTCCTGACGCTGCGTTTGAAGAAGCTCTTACATCCCTCGCACGTGAACTGTCCGTAGTGCTTCCCGCTGGATTTGTCCCCGCAGACGATGCACTCGATCTGCTGGCTCTGCTGTTTGTCCATGGAAGAGGAGGAAGAAGAGGAGGAGGAAGAGGAGGTGCTGTTGTTGTTGTTGTTGTTCGTGGAGGAGGTGGTGGTGGAAGTGGACGCGGCGGAGGCGCCGGATAGATTGGGCGGCGGTGCTCCCTGAGCCGCTCCTGCCTGGGGTATTTCCAGAGAGGCCGCTGAGTTCATGTGTCCCGTCAGTTCACCGGGAAGGGACAGAGGTGCCACTTGGGACACCGGGGAGGAGAGAGTCCCCTGGGAGTCCCCGACGCCCTCCGTGGTTCTCCACGCTACCATAGCCATACCGACAGTCTCCAAAACTTTGCACAAGCAACTTTAATTATTTTTTTTAACCGAAATTTTTAACACACGCGATTTCAATCTCTTAAAGAAACTCCGACATTTTTTTTTTTTTTACAAAAATTATAGTCACATTAGATGCTTTGAAACAGCCTTCATTGGATCACCGAGGTGCAACACTACTAATAATGTGAGACTAAAATAAACAGTCGTTGAAAATCCAAAAAGACCGCTTCACTCAGAGCGGTCTGATGCGCTCCAACATCCAGGAGGTAAAAAAAAAAAATCAACAGAACCGAAATCCACAGGAAAGCGCGGCGTTATTCCACAAACGGATCCCCTCCAGTCCGTGTGTCCAGCTATGATGAGCAGAATGCCTTGCGAGCGGATCTTTCAGCAGAGATGGAGTCACCGGACCAGGCTCTCCAGACGCTCCCTGCTCTCCCGATCATCCAGAAGTTACATTAAAAAGACAACGGAGGAGGAGGAGAGAGAGATAGAGGAGAGAGAGAGAACGGAGGAGGGGGTGAGTATGAGGGGGATGAAGCGGTTCTTGATGGATGGTGATTTTGATGATGCTTTGCAGAGTGTAGGAAAGAGAGACATCCGCACGTCACCGCGGCTTGGTTACGTAGACTCAGGGAGGGGCGGAGTCATCGCGAGGAATGGCCGGCCTGGCAGCAGCTGTGCGGGGGCTTGGGATTTGCATAATACGGGGGCGTCCATATACCTTCGTCCGTCCTCCGTTTTGTCACTGTTGCGGGTGGGTTTGTGTGTGCACTTGTTCTGGCTTTTTTAGCTGCAACACCTGCTGTCAAAGCGCATCTCCTTTCTGCAGCAGACGTAGTATTTTTTTTTTTTTTTTTTTTTTTTTTTTTAAAGGAAAACCCATTTTTTCCAAAAAAAAGCAAAAAATTTATGCTTATGGAGAGACTGGGGAAT
>NW_015113982.1:77083-114879 GCF_001443285.1 Poecilia latipinna | reverse complement strand
TTTGGTTTTTTTTTCCGCAACCCCCCTTTTAAAACCGCCTCCCTTTTTTGGCGGAGGGGTTATTTTTTTTTTTTTTTTTTTTTTTTTTTTTTTAAAGGAAAGCCCATTATTTCCTAAATGAACGCAAACACTTCTGGCTATGGAGAGACTGGGCAGTCAGAAGCTCCTAACTGCAGCTGTCGGATGCCACCTAGTGTCATGAGATAATTGCATAGAGACATTAATTCACGGAAAGAGCCGAATGAACTGCTTTCACTGAAGTGAAACAGTTCAGAGCAAGTTAAAAAAAAGATGTAATCCTCGTTGATTGTCGCGACCATTTTTAATCTTTATAGTCATGGAGAAGGTCACCTCGGTGTAAAATGCCCCCCCAAAAAATCAGATTTTGCTGCAGTAATCTTATGTAATTTTAAAGAATTAGGACTTTTATTGGCTGTTTTTAATCAGTGTGAGAAAAAAAACTTAAGTAAAATTTTTATTTTTTTAACACCACCACTTGGGGCACATGCCTCAAGAGACATATAAAAAGAGACATACATATTTTTTTCTCACTGTCCAAAGTCAAATCTGACCAAGCACCTCTTATTTTAGGTCGGTCTTAATTACCAAAATTATTTGTATTTGCGAAATGTTAGAAAACATGGCGAGAACATTTTTTACAGATTCTTTTTTGTAACTTTTCAGAATTCTGACATTTGGTCAGTATCAGGAATAATTGTGTTTCAAACTTTATAACTTCAGTATGAAGTTTGGTGTGATTTAACTTCAGATTGAGGGTGAAAAAAATGTGTATGAATATTTTTATTTGCTGTATTTAAATTTATGGTTTCAACTGTAACAGTCATGTCAGAGCAAACACACACATGCACAGGGAAAACAAGCAACCTCCATTGAGAAAGACCCCCGGGGCGGGATTCGAACCCTTCTTGCTGGCAAGGCGACAATGCTCCCAACTGGCTAAGGTTAACAAAAATAAGATAAGGTCACCTGAAGTATTTATTTTCATTGTTTATACTTTACTAGTACTCTAGGAACATCTAAATAGAAATCCACAACCATTTGTTTTCCAGGGTTCAAATATGATGTGACACTAAAGCCCATTTCTGTTATCCACTGCCCACTAGGCTGGAAGAGGAGTCATGCTTATCTTATCATCACACAACCTGACTGGAAGGTAAAAAACCCCCGAAACTTCAGAGTTCACTGTTAGAGAGATGCAGAAAAGAGCTGCAGTTCACCAACCTGTCACCACCTCTCCATAACAACCAGCAGACACCGTCTATGCTAACCAGTTGGTGAACTCTACTGGGGCTTTAACTGGAACCGTATTCGTTGGTGAGAGTAGATTGGGCTTGGTAGTAACAAACATGCTAAAACGTGGGAAATCATCCCGTGCACGTTAAGTTTGATGGAGGATCTGTGACGCTTTGGTCTTGAGAAACTTGTTACAGTGCGTGGCATCATGAACTTTTTGAGATACGTTTCAATAACTATTCTGGAGGGTTCTACCAGTAAACTGAAAACGGTCACAACACAGTCATCCAAAGGGATAATGGTCCAAAACAAACAGCCAAGTCACAACAAAAATAGTTCAACTAGACACAAAATTGGCCTGTTTTTATGGTCTCCTGAGTCCTCACTTAGTCTCATCTTAAACTAAAGGTTGGATTTTCTTTTTCACTGATAGTATGTTACTTCTAGAAAAGATATAATTATTTAAAGACTTTTCACACATTTGTATGAGATGTGCCAACAGTTTTATGTTTATATATAGTCAACAACGTGTCTTCTAGTTGTTTGCGGATCAATCTGAAATTTTCTACAATCTGTGATACTTTCCACATCAGTACTACATCTCAAAGATCTTGAGGCAGAAGTATGATTCACGTGATTTTCTCTTCTGGTCATTCAGTATGTTCACTCTTGTGTATGGATCAGGTAGTTGTACTGGAAGAAAAGGCCTCAGAGAAGAAATCCCATCATTCAAAGATGCCGTATTGTTGTCTGGTTGTTTAGGTGAGGCCCAAAACATTTTACTTTCACAAATGGGACATTTCAGCTTTTACTATGATACTCCACTTGATATGTGAATCTATATTAGAAATTGCTTTGGGTTTATTTCAAAGGTAAAGGATGGAAAAGAAAGGAGAAAACAAGGAGAGAAAGAAGCTTAGAGGCAATACAAGTCAACGCCCTAGAAGTCTGCTTCTGCACCTGCAGAAAAAGATAAAGCAAACAAACCTGTATTCATATCTTTGTTATTCTTTCTCAGTTGTCAGAAACACAGTAGATGTTTGAAATTTTAATAACACAGTTGTCGGATAAATAGATGGACTGAAGAATTGTTGGGGTTCATGTATTGTAACCTACCTTATTTTCCGGACTATAAGCCGCAGATATCTCTTCTGCTCCAGGTTTTCCACAACGATGCGGCATGCAGTGGAGGGGGGGCGGAAAACCAAAATTTGAGTCGTAACAGGTCAATTCAATATCACATTTATTACGGTTGAAAAAGAAAAAGTTGCCAAGTTTAGATGTAACTGAACTGATTACGGTAGTTTCCGAACGGTAACTGTAACTGTAAAAGTGCTGATCCTTCGTGTCTGCTACTAGCATGTGCTAAATGAAAATGGGCGCTTTCTTCTTCTTTAGATTTCAAAGGCAGCTTGCATCCATTATTGTTGTATTGTTGCACTACTACCATCTACTGGATCCTAATATCTTTACCTCAAATTCTTATGATCCCAGTATTATTTAAAAAAAAAACAAAAAAATCTTCTTTTTCCCCTCAATGCTATTTAACTGATCAACAACATTCTCAAATTTCAATTCCCTAAAACCTAATTCCGTTTTAAAGAGCGCTTTCTTCTTTTATTTCCAATTTTGACTTCCAATGATTCACTTCCTGCTAAAGAGCCCCCTGCTGGTTGAAGAAAAATCCACATAAAATCCGCCCTGGCCTATAAGCCGCATGGTTCAAAGCTTAGGAAAAAAGTAGTGGCTTATAGTCCGGAAAATACGGTAGTTGTTTCTCCTTTAGGAAGGGTTGTCTTATTGTTCTCCTTTGCTATTTTAAACACAAAAGCTCAGTTTAATGCCTCTGTTTGGTCACTAGATTTTGGTTGAGTTGTGAGTCCTTTTGCTTTTGGACCAAGAAGATATTGGGTTTAGGCTCAAACTATTCTCCATGCAACTTTTTTACAGTCCAAAATTTGCATGTCAAGTTAGTTGATCAGTCAGAGTTGCCCTCCGGTGTTTCTTTATGGGTCCATATCTCACCTTTTGACAACTAGAGACAGGAAGGACTATCATTTAGTACAGGGCCAACTAATAAAACTGCTTCTCAGAGAACCAAGACATTATTCCATTAAAGAACACACAATATGTCCAATACTTATTATACTGACAATATTATTTATTACCTCCCCTGTTTCTTTGCACCCCTTTATAATGTTGGTTTTTGTTTATTTCTAACAGCGCGGTTCATTTTGTTGTTTGCTTTTTTGAGTGAAATAAAATCTTCCATTGTCCACTGAAGCATACAAATGTCATGAAGTGTGTTGGTTGAGGTGAGGAGGAGAGACGCCAAGACCCAGGTTATGAAGAGAAGATGGTGATTTAATGATGAATGTAACTCAGAATAGTCCAAGACAGGCAGCACAGCTGAATGGAAGGCTAGAGTTCACACTGGTAGCAACTTACTTAAACAGACTGAAACAACAAGCTGACGCCGACACGGGACTTCGCAGTTCTACCGTGAAGACGCTGACATCCAAACAGGAAACTTAGACAAGGACCCGACGAAGAACACAGACAACAGGTGAGACTAAATACACACGGGGTAATCAAGGGAATGAGACACATCTGGGAGACAATCAACGGGGAGGACAGGACAAAGACTCACAGGGAAACAGAATCACACAGAAAAACTCAAAACTAAACACAGAAACACGGATCATGACAACAAAGACAGTTTCAGTTAAAGCTGCAGTATGTAACTTTTATTATTTTTTTTTTTACATATTTCTTAAAATTATTATTATGTCGTGAAAGTATAATTTAAGGCAGATAACTCTTGAAAAAAAATCAAACACCTCTACCCCTTGGTCAGAAACAACCAATCAGAGCCAGGAGGAGGGTCTTAGCGATGTCAATCACTCTTGTGCTCAGTCCCCTCCCGCTTGTTCTTTGCTAAGCTACAGTTGGTTCACCACAACATAGCCTGCCATAAATGCTAAGGCTAGTTAGCTTAGCCACAGATGATGATGGATAATCAGCTTTCTTGTAACAGTATATTTTATTTTCCTCCATTAGCGAATTGAGCAGCGTATAGAAAGTTGATTGACACTGCTAAGACCCTCCTCTTTGCTCTGATCGTTGTTGTTTTTTTTGACTGAGAGCGGACTATAATAGTAGCATTGGGAGGAAGTGAAGGAGCTTATTATTTTTATTCTTTTTTATAAAGATTATCTGTCTCATGCCATACTGTCATGATGTGGTGACAGTTTTAGTAAACATGGAAAAACATATCTTTGTAAAGGTTACATACTGCAGCTCTAAACTGTCTTAATGATCATCTCCACGTGACTCCTAAGGCTGACCATGCTGCCATGTTCTTCACTGCGGCCACACAACAAGCTTCAGTGTTTTCACCTCGCTGGGTAGAGGAGAAACCCTTATTTTGTTTACTGCGGTAATAAATCCCCTCTTTATCTGAGTATTATTAGCCACAGTTTTAGCAATTGAACAGTAAATACTGAAATATTTTTTGCCCTTTCGAGACTCTTTGCCAGCGGGGAAAACTGCAAGCCATGCTAATTGGAGGCAAACCGAGGGAGAGTTTGACTGGGATAGACCTGCTGTGTGTGCACCGCCAAAAAGGATGTGGCTGTTTATAGCGCGGCAGGAAGCAGTCACTGCTGGCTCACTGCTCGCAGAGTGGGAGCATTTTTCACACTAGCTTCATCTCACTTGTTTATTTTACAAATAGTAAAATAAAGCCTCAGAAGACACATTCTGTGGTTCTTAGTTTTTTTCCTCCCAGAAGGTTCAAATTACTCATTTCTGAAAGAAAAACAAAACAAGCTGATGGGATCATGGCCAGCCATCATCTTTGGGGGAAAAAATGTTCAGAAATGTTTTTAAATTTCATCAATTTGCGATTAAACATGACCAAACAGTTCAGTAGTGAAATACTTTTGGTCTATTTTGTAATGATCTGATGTGATATATCTTATGAAAATGCTCATACCAGCTTCCTTCTCCTTGGGGAAGAGCCATGGTGTAGGAGCCAAATGGCCACAAGCGCCTATGGACCTCAGGTTGAGATGGGCAGCCATGTTTTGGTAAGTTTGGGGCTGAGCCATACTGTTTCTTTCTTTGTTAAGTGGAAAATATTATTAAAAATTCACAATTTGTACATTTTTGTACTTCCATTTGGGTCTCTACAGCTTCTAGAAACAGCCCAAGTGTTAAAAAAACAAACAAACAAAAGCAACACTCAGCAGTTTTTTGGTAGAAAGTTCATATGTTTGGGTGTCTGGAAAATGAGCTGTTTCAAAAGCCTCCCTATTGTTAAGTCACAATCAAGAGCACCGCATATTACCTAGCAACCCCAGTCGAGCGTTGGTTTTACCACAGTATGTTCTGCACAATGGCTGCTGGAAAAGAAAAGTGTTTTGTTGTCGACATCATCCAGAAACTACTTACTGCACCTTTGCTGGTTGTGGAGGAGGCTCCACTTCTGCTTTTCAAAGCAGAAGTATAATTTCATATAATTGCGCATCAGTTTGTAGCCATTTTCATGTAAGAGTGTAAACATTGAGTTGGGGGAGCGTGCCCAGCAGTGACTTAATTTGAATTTAACGTGACAAGACACCCTGAAATGACTCATTCTTCTTTGTGTAAAAAAAAAAAACAAAAAAAGATATGATGAATGTTATAAACATACATTTTACAAATGGATGTCAGAATAAATGAGACATCTGCAGGACACACTTTTAAGATTTTAGTTTGTAAAACTATGTACCATTCCACTTCTCAGTTACATGTTGCCTGTGTGTCACATCAAAGTGCACAAATGTGAAACATTTCAAAGTGTATGAATACTTTTGGCACTGTAATGCTGGTAACATTATGCGCCCAGCAGACTGTGTTAGTTAGCCACCTGAATACACCGAAGGATCAGGGTTTTTTTTTCCATCAATAGATTGTTTTTACTCCCTGACGACATGGACATATCCCAAGTAGACAATGTCAGAATCCATCTGGCTCAAACTGTGAGCCAGTGGGTCAGAGAGCATGAGATATAATTTTTACAGATGGATTGACCACTACAAAGTCCAGTCCATGTAGAGAGTTGTTGGGATGTGCAGTAGAAGACTTCACCCAGGGCCAAACACTTCGTCATAAGATCTCAATAGAAAAAAGAGAGAAAAAAATCGATCAACTCTTTATGACAATACCACAGCAACTGCATCCCATAATCAAAGCATTTAGGTGTGTGTATTTTCTCACCAGCTTCAAGAAATACGCAGGAATCCAGGAGTATTCTCGGGATTTGGAGTAAACAGCGGTGTGATATAAGCTCATTATGGTCATGAGGTTAGGAGTGGGATCTAAAAGTACACTCCAACCAGAAGATTCTGAGAGAATCCAGAATCTTCTGGCTGGAGAATCCAGAGAATCAGCAGTGTCACGATGACCCACAATGGAGGCTTTTGATGCAAACGGCAAATACTATGGAGGAAACAAGTATTTGATACAGATGGTGTTTCAAGATTCCTCATTTACAAAGAATCGACATGTCAGTAATTTTCATCACAGTTATCTCAACTGTAAGAGGCAGAAGAAGAAAATATCCAGAAAATCACATTATGTGATGATATGTACTGCATTGCAGACCCGAAGACAGGTCATGAAAGCATGATATTCAAGGTCAGAATATTATATCAGAGAATAACAGACATTTTTAATACACAAATGTGGGCTTTAACTCCTGCTTAAAGGTTGTTAGTTTTTCTTTTCCAGAATATGTTTTAATCTGACAACATATATTCTAATTCATGACAGAACATAAAATAAAGGTAAACATGTTCAAAATTTATTCAGGCTTCTGTGGCTACTTTTCAATTACAAATGTGAGCAAAACTTTGTCGATATTCCGCTAATGTCACATTTGCAGCATTTCCATCAAAAAAGAAACGCAAATAAAGTCACACGTGAATATGTTTGTTCAAGTGATAAAGAACATGCTGCACCATAGTCCTCCTACTACTTTATTGAAAAACACCAGATCTTTTTTAAATTGGCATTATTTTCTAAATGTCAAATTGTGCAATTATATTGTAAATGGATTATATTATATATATTGCAATGTTCTTCTTTTTGCTTCTGTTTCATAAATGGTTAATAATTAGGTAACAATTGTGTGCAGGATTTTACTTAGGTGTGTCAGAGTAAGAGGGCTGAAACATAATGTATTTCACACTTTATACCACCTATTTCACACCAATTTACCCATTTCTTTTTGAGAGTTTTGCTCTTTCTTCTCAAACCCCCAGTTGGCCGTAGGACATGGCCGATTGTACTGAGCCAGGTTCTGCTTCTGTTGGAGGTTTCTTTTTGTTAGAGGGAAGCTTTTCCTCTCTGCTGTCACTATGAACGCTCGGCATGAGAGATTGCTTTAAAGTCAAAATGTCGCTACATGCTTGTCCAGGAGGAGTGAATTGTTGCTAGTCAGAGACTTGATTAATCTGCTGGTTTCTTTCTATAGAAACTTTTTAAACTACTCTGAATAATTAAGTAAGTGTACTACTTAAGAACTAGGATCAATTTAAATGTATGATGGAACTGAAATGATTTTTTTGTAAAGGGTCTTGAGTTGTGAATAGGTGCTACATAAGTAAACTGAATTGAATTGATTAGACCAGGGGTGCCCAAGTCCAGTCCTCGAGAGATTTCGAAAATAAATTTGCTTAATGGAAACACGCTAGTTTGAAAAAACCTACTTTTGGTCAAACGTTTTTGGCGCTAGGATGATATGTTTTTTTGTTTGTTTGCTTGTTTTCCTTTGGCCTATCAAATTATTATATATTATTATATATTATTATAACTGCAAATTAAACTGTTTTTTCGAACCACACGAGTCACATGATCAACAACCGGATGTTGACACTAGCGCAAACCACGAAGAAGAAGGCGACAGGAAGTAGTTGCGTACATTTGTGATGGAAACAAACGCAGCTATACGCGGGCTGGTTTCATTCTTTAACGTGCCGTACTAAGAACTCACAGATCGGCTTCCTGCTGCTAACGCTGCAAGATAAACAAACAGGAACGTTTTAGGCTGTTAAGCAGGGTCAGATCCAGGTCAGGGAGCAACAATAGTTTGTCAGTTAGATTAGCTCGTCCCCATCCACTGCTTCTTCACCTGTGCCCGCTGGAGCGTCTCTCAGCCGTAATTAACCCTGGACAGGCGGCCTGTGACTCTGTCAGAGGCTTCGCGGGGCAAATTTCATGCTTGGGAGACACATCGTGCTACAGGTCAGTGTGCAATAATAACGTAACAGGAAGACCAATGGTAATCCCTGTTATGAGCTCATTCATCCTGGTGAAATGTTAGGATCCTCTCTAGGACTTGTACAAAGTCCTACTTAACCTTTGACCTCATTCAGGGTAGAACTCATTATCTGGCACAGGATTAACCCACATAGCTTAGTAAATAATCTAAATAGAAACTAAGCATTACGCAGAGACACAACCTTTCAAATGAAATTACCAGAATGTAAAAGTAATTAAGATGTATGTTTTTGAGATGCTGTCAAATACTAATTCTACATATTTTATTTCACTGTCTTTAGCTTTCTTCTCTCGCATCTACATCTGCAGTTACGTTGCAGGACATCAGCTCAGTTTCATACAAAATACTCCATCAACAAAGTGTATCAGTGTGCTGCAAAAATACAAAATCTTAATGTATTTTTGGTCTAGTTTCTAGTGCAAATGTCTTAGTACTCTTGGAATAAGATATAGGAGCTTGTTTTAAGTCAATAATTCCTTAATAATATTGAAAGTAAAAGTGCTAGTTCAACTTGCAGATTATTTATTTATGGCAATGACCTTTTTCCAATTTATAAGTGAAATAATCTGCCAGATGTACCAGTAATTTTGAACAAAAATTTAGGATTTATTGGCTCAAAACAACCTCCTATATCTTGCTAAGATACTTGCGAGTTATTTTTGTCTTACTTCAAATGTACTAAGATATTTGCACAAAAACTAAACCAAAAATACTGTGTTAGATTTTGTGATTTAGCACTGGCTCAGCAACCTCCCAACACAAAGTGTTTTTAATGTAGTCAGTCCATTGTAATAAAATATATACATCAATATTTTCCGTTTGTATGGTAGTTGAGTTTGCATTTACATTATTTTTTTGCGTCCTTGCATGTTTCTCTGCCCTTGTTGGTGAGCAGCGAAGCTATGACCAGTGGGCCGGTTTGGAGGATTTGGTGTCTCCAGGAGGTTTCTTTGTAACTGATCTGTTGATCTCTAGTCGCCGCCGGAGGGTGATGCAGGCACGCGGTGACGTACCGGGTGTTACATTAGTTCAGACGGTTGTGTCAGGGCCGGGAGGGACAGTCTGAGGCTTGTTTAAATTGTTGTGAATGACACGGAAACTTAACGAAAACGTGAATCTGACATGGTGCTTCTCAGGGTCAGGTGGCAAACATGACTTTAACGCAGAGAGACTGCCCTTGTGCATCTGTCTGCACTGAAGGAAAAGTAATGTGAAGCAGGTTGTCTGTGCAGCGCTCTCTAAAGAGGCATTATGCATTCGAAACTCACTCCACTGTTTTTATTTAGCCCTTTTAAAGGGGAAGTGTCATGTAAAGTAGATTTTTTTAAACTCTACATCATGTTATATTGTTAGCACCTCGTCAAAAACCCACCTGGAGTGTTGCTTCGATTCTTTTGTGCATGTTTGAGAAATCCTTTAATCTCCCATGGCAACCATTTAGCTGTGCAAAACGCATCGGTGGACCTAGCTCCACCTTCAAGATGCAGCTCCTCCTCGGAGCCTCAATTTCCAAGTAACTGCCTCATAGAAAACCCCTCCCACACCCAGCTCCTTCAAACTAGCCAGCAGCAATTAGCAAACAACTTAAAAACGTTGTGTAAGGGTTAACAGAGGAGCCATGTTGTGATGACTTCCTGAAGGCGGAGCTTCAGAAAGAGCAGAAGACAGAGGCCCGATTTCAAGCTGCTAAACTACATAGTCAAATTTCTTTTAAGCCATATTTGGTTTACATAGCAGTTTTATAGAAACTGAAGGTAGCATAGTTAGTTGACTGTGCTATAAAATGCCACTGTGTGTCTGGGAAACATTTCAGCGATGAAATGTGGAGGTTTTGGAAGCGCCTCGCTCCGCACCACCCACTTAACACGTCCTCGCTTCGACATTTTCACAAGACGAGCACAACAAAGACTCAAAATCCTCTCCTTCAGTGCGATGGCGCTTCTGTCCCTCACACAGTCCCTCATTCCCAAAAACTGTTCCCGTCTGGTGATTGATTATGTATTTGTGTCTATTCACAGAGTCCAGATTCATCATTCCAATTTGTCAAGTTTCTGGAGTGCCGAGTTAATTATGTGCAGGGAAGCCAAAAAAAAAAATAAAAAGGGACACCCTCTCTTTAGGCTCATGTGAGTTTTTTTTTTCCCCACCTCTTCCTTGTTTGAAAATGAGCAGCTGAAGCTTCGCCGGGCTGCAGGAGGAGCTGCTTGGCACCATGGGTAATTAGCGTGATGAATGCCTCAGCAGAACAAATAGTGGCAGTCGGCTGTCTCGCTCATCGCGTGGCTGTGCTGTCAAAGCTCTGGGGCTGCAAGCTCATCAGGGTAATAGATGATTGTGAGGCAGGACCATTCCTTAACCAACAGCACTACTACTGAGCAGAAAACATTCCTGTAGGTGATTTTTAATTTTTTTTTCTCTCTTGAGAAAGAGAGAATCCAGCTGTCTTGACAGAATCTATGAGGTTATGGATGTCAAGTGTATGTTTGGAGGTTACTCATAGCTATTGTTGCTATGTGTTAAAGAAGTTCAACATTATTCTGCATGTGTTCATTTTTTCTTTTCTTTTTTCAATAACCCCCCCCCCCATCCCTTTGGAGTCTTTTAGGTCTGCATATATGGTTATGCAAAAATCCTGATGGTAATCCTCTGTGGGATTCGTTTCCATGCCTGAGCTGCTGGGCTGTCCTTGCAGAAATGATGGATCACATTATTAGATTAAAGAAGAGCAGGGGAACACTAGCAGCTGGATTTGCAATTCACATCCTCTTTTGAATACGGACCTATTCTGCATGAAAAGAAACGGCATAATTGGGCCTTGTGTCACTTAGTTGGGTTTTTTCTTTCTTTGTTTTTAACAAAGTGTGGAACCTCGCAGTAAATCAGGTCAGCTGTCTGAAACACATCACAGGAGAAAAATCATACTTGAATACGCAGGGATGGAAAGCACACACCTCTTGGTAAAGACCTGAAACCAAGAAACGAGATGCAAAGTATTCATACCCACCGAATTGCTTTGGAGCTTCAGTAGATTTCTACGTGTAGCTGACTTTACTGACTTAAACTCTCAATTTGGGAAATTGCTGCAACTGACATGAAGTATGCTTTGGTTTTTATTTGTGTGTTTTTTTAAATTTTGTTATAGTACTTGTTTTTAATCAAACTTAATTTTATTTCTTATTTTATCATTTAATATCAATGACGTTGTAATTATTGTGAATCACGTTGGTCAGCCGAGGTTTAGGTTGTTCTAAATGTGCTCTATGAATTAATTTGATAATTGTGCCATCGAGGTATTCTGGCCTTTTCTGAGCAATGCTGCACAACAGTTTGTGGTGCACTCTACAAATCGAACCTTTTAACATTTAATGAAAAGTCGTTTAACATTTAACATGACTCATGTAGGGGGGGCACATCAACATGTTGGTGCTCTGGTCCAATATGACTCAAATTAATGTTCCTTAAGGAGGAAAACGAATGCTGTGTTCACACTGCAGGCGTTAATGCTCAACTCTGATGTACTTGTCAAATCCTTTTTCTGTTTTCTCTTTTGGGTGGTCGTTCACATTTCCAAATATTTCTTACTTGTATGTGATCTCCTGTGTGAATGGCAAACAGCCTAAAAGTGTCCTTCATGCACAGTAGAGGACACAGTAACATCACATGTACCAAGCATGCTCAGTGCTTGCTGAAGTAAACATAGATGCTAATGATGGAGCGTATCCACCATAAAGTCATTGTCCAACTGGAGCCAGCACATCAACAACTTTATCCACGTTGATGTGGATCCGCAGTGGTTGTAGTTTTTCTTTCCACTTCCAAGTATCAGGATGCAGAATAGTGACGCTTGACGTCACTAATACATTCTGTATTACCTAAGAATGAGGTAATACATAGATTTTATTGTCACTTTTATCGTTTTCACAATAGTACAGTAGTATTGTGATAAAACTTTAGGTCCATATCGCCCAATCCTACCCTTCGTCCAGTTTTTTTGAGAGTGAGATGTTTTGAAAAGCGGAATGGGGAAGAGTTTAGAAACAAAACCAGATAGAGACATACCCCCAAAGACCAGCAGCTGTCATTTTTCATGCACATTTTTCAGATTTTTATTTGGTAAGGAATGTAGAAACCATCTATCATTTTCTTAAATTTGTGGTTGTAATGTGGTGAAATGTGGAAAACCTCAAGGGGTGTGAATACTTTTGCAATGCATTGTGCGATGGTTTGATCCTGGAATGAGTCGAAGGCAGAGGCAGGTCCTCCAATTCTGGACTTATTCCTCTTCCTTGACATTGAGTCAAAATGCTGCATGTATGTATGGAGGAAGTCTGATCTGTGTCAACCAGATTACAATTTCTGGAGAATTTGGCAGGCAACCTTTAGTGATATTTAAATTACACACACATACATAGTTGTAGAGAAAGTGGCTCTGATAGAAGCCAGACTGAAGTTTGACAGAGCATGAGAGACAGGCAAGGTTGTCCAAAGGTTACTTCTGGGTTCAGAAGGTGAGACTTTTGGGGATGTGAACACATCAGTCCAGCGGAGTCGTCGGGTCAATGTGAAGACAAGTGGAAGACACATTTCTCTGTCAGCGTGCAGAAAGCCCGCACGGGTTAAGGCTTTTGTCGTGAAGTCCCAAGTCATTGAGTCAATAGCCAAGGAACATGACACAACCTCTAACAGTCACTCGGCATCAAGCGGAACAGGGAATGGCATGCTTTCCATTTCACTGCACTGTGGCCCCGGCGAGACCCCGTCTGCACTTGAGAAACAGGAGAGCTCTCATGCCAGGCGCTCGCATAAAAGCGATGCCTCGACTTGGCCTCGAACACGTAGCCGTCGCCCCCGCCCCCCCTCCACCCTCACCCTAAAGCAGGGGCACACGATGACTCACCGGTCAATCCATAACCTTAGCTATTATCTCCACTGGCTGGTGTGGCACAGTGGGGAGGCCGCAGATAACCAGAGGGCTTGGATGGGAGGAAATTAGATCATGGCAAAGCGCAGGCACATTTCGATTGGGCTGATGTCAGGAGTTGTCATCGTCCATCAGTGTGGGGGAAAAAATGCTGCCTTTTCTTCTGTCTAACCCATGACCTGACCAAATAAAAAGCTTTTTGTTACAAGAATACAACTTCATGTACAGTTGAAACCAGGTATTTTCATACACTGTTGTTGGGAATTTGCCTCTTACAAAGCAGCTTTAGAGCTGTGTGCTATTGGAACAAGACTAATTATCAGCAATTATTAATAAACCTGGACACACATGTATTTGTCAGGGAAACACCTGGAAACTAGGAACTAATTACAACAACTATCAGTCTTGAATGTCATTTGACCTGTATGTGGTCGGTATATAATGAGGTGACAGTCTACTGTTAAATATGTTTCTATACATGAAGTATAATTTCAGTGACCTTTCCACCCGCAGCTGTCACTGAATGTTAACAAAAATGATTACAAACCATTCCTTTTTATAAAGTACATTGTATTTTCCAGGCAAATATTGTCATTTTATAGCACAATCAAGTAACTATATTGCCTTCAGTTGTTATAAAAATTTGTGTATATATCAAATATGACAAAGAAGAACTTTTATTTGGTAATGTAACGTCTTGAATTTGGGCCTCTGTCTCTTTAAGATTCTCTTACTCTTTATAGCTAAATGTAAAGTTTGTGGCATTGACATTTTGTTTTATTTTCATTTTTTTCACCAAGTGTTTTGTTGAACAACACCATTTTGTCTTTATGCTATGGGTTGATTATTAGAGTAACACATGAGGAGTTCTGGTTACTACCTCCTTGTTTCTAAGAAAGCTGTTTGAGCGAGGGTTAGTCAGAGAGTGAATCAGCTTGTGTGAGCTCTATGTGCTGCGGTGCTATTAAAGATGAAATTCCTCTGACTCTGTTGGAGGAATCCAAGTGAAATGGAGAAAGCCCAGACTGAGCTGTGAAGTGAAATTTGAATCAAGTGGAAAAGCGTGGGAAGGTAATGGCCTTTCAGCAGAATGCAAGGTGATTAACAGCCAGATTACTCTGGTCATTGTTGGACCTTCTCCTCCATCTTCTCCATCAGTGTACCGACATGATTCCTAGTCTGCCTGCACTCAGTATTGTTTCAAGCACTGTAGCCATGATAGGTTTTTACTGTGCCAAGGGTCAATACCACCATCACTTTCATAGACACCTGTCTTTTCACTCTGATTGATCCAGGTATGACCTCCACTTGACATATCCTGCTGGGGACAGACACCCGAAACACAAACCGAGCTATAAAGCCCTTTAATAAAGACTTCTATGGTCAGGGAAAAGAATGGCAGCAAGGACTGCAGACCAAGTGTCCTTGGGCAAGTTCACTTCACCCGCCTTACCTGCTGTGGGGGTCAGAGGGCCTTGTGGCACCGGAGCACTGCAGCCTCACCTCTGTCAGACTGCCCCAGGACAGCTGTGGCTACTCTCCAGTAGTGAGTGTGTGTGTGAATGGGTGAATAACTGAATGTAGTGTGAAGCGCATAGGGGTTCCACTGAACTTGATAGAGCGCTATACAAGTACATGCCATTTACCATTTACTGTGCTGCTAGGGACAGACACAAACAGAGCTATAATGTTCTTTAATAAAGACTTCTTGAACAGTAGCAAGACGTGAAGGCCAAGTGTCTGTTACTAGTTCTGATGACCAATCACGTTTGTCACCCCCACATAATTCAACCGCACTTTATAAGCTGGCTGAAAACATTACCCCAGAACTATTACTAGTGACTGTTTAGATAACCTGGAGATACTTCCTAGTGCTGTTAGAATGGATAACAAATTATTCACTCATCTAGTTCAGGAAATTAAAAGTGTCACATACCCATTATCCTATCCTACCCTACTGTAGCTGTCTGATCCTTTCTGCTCTCCTACTAAGTGCTTTTGGATCTGAGACGAGGCATTTTTAAAGTAGAAAATCACATTACCGTAACTCTTTTACCTACCATAGAGGCAGCTTATTTTCACTTTAATGCTTGATGTGATAAATGACAGCATGTAATAACCTGTCCTGGGTCACAGATGATTGCATTAGCTAAAGTTGAGCTCGCTGTTGAAGTACTTGATCTTAAAACTGACTGCACACCTGTTTTAGAGCCCTGTCCACCAAGTTATCATGGTCTGTTAGCAGCAAACATGTTTGCACTGGGACAGGCAGGGTTGACATATGTCAGAGTAATGAATCCAACTACAGCTGACATCCAAGTGCCTTCTGACACCAGACTAGGTGATTTTCATCCCCCTAGGGTAAGTTAGTGATAGATTACTATTATGAAGTGAAGACTCCTGTAGCAGCAGTTGAAGCAACAGCTATTCCTCCTCCTACACCAGCCTTACCTGACGTTGATCTTCACCACTCAGGACTCGGCGATGACCAATGCGGACAACTTGAAGCACTATTACTAACTTGCAGTGACATGTTCAGTGTCCACGACTAAGACTATGGACGCACAGATGTGGTCAGACATTGTCTTCAGACAGATGAGGCTCCTCCCATTAAGCAAAGAGCATACAGACCTTCACTCAACATCTGAGCAGACATAGACAGGAAGGTGCAGCAGATATCATTGAGGAGAGCTGTAGCCCATAGTCTTCCTCTATTGTTTTTGTGAGAAAGAAAGATGGAAGCTGCTTTTAAAAACAAATTTTTTCCACCCCTTCCAAAAAGGCTTACAGCTGCCTATTTTAATAGTTCATACACCAGGTATACCTTGATGTGTATTAATGCACACAGTCGAAACTGTCTTAGCACTACTGCAGAAGCTGATTCACTCTTTCTTATTTCCACTCTTGCGGTGCACAGCCAGTCAACATCAAGGAAAATAAATGCTGTTCCTGGATTGTGTACTTTGCAAATGTCAGTCAATACTATGTCAAGTAGCATTGCACCCAAATACTTCAGCTTCCATACCTGCATTTTGTTTAGAATTTTTTAGATATGCTTTATGAGAAACTTACAAATAGGTGGATTTTGTGGATTTTGTGTTTTTAGTTACATTTCACAGAAAACATGCAAATAGGTCAGTCTATGAATACTGAACTGTGACTAGGCAGTGGTCCACTGTAGTGTTAAAACTGTGGACCTGCTGTATTGCACATCAGGTCTGCTTACTGGTTACCTGTCTACTGGTTTATCAGACAATTTCTAGGATGTAGCTTAAAACTCTGGTGCCAACAAAGAATACCTGAAGCCTCAGAATGACCATAAAGGTGATTTACCCTGACGAACCTGGTCACCTTGTTCTTTTGGATGACTCTGCACAACAGATTTAACAAGCTTGCTTCAAGATGGAAGGGTCCCTTCAAGGTCTGCTGATGAACCAGAAATGGCAAGAGCTGTGGTGTCACATGTGAATAAGTGACTCAAGAAACACACACTCATGTATATGGATTGTGCACCATAACAGGCTTACACATTTACACTGGACATTATCATCCATGCCTAACAACTTCCAGACACTCCCTGTTTTATTCTAGTCATGCCTATCATTAGTGCCTCCATTAGGGTTTCACAGTTTTGCAAGAAGCCTTGCCTATTCTCTCACCTACTCCTCCTCACACACACAGGCTGCAATCTTATCCTTTTCTATACTGTACTATACTCCCCCCAACCATCTAATTTCTTCCTTCCTCAGGGTTGTACCACTAAGACGTTTGACCTCCCACAGTGGAAGCTAGGTTTGGTGCCCAATTAAATTCAGAGACTTTGCTACGTGAAAGTCCTTAATTAGGCTTTGGGGACATTCTCTGATGTCACATTATTGGAACATGTTGTGGAACATGTCTTTCACTGTTTACAGATCAATATCTATGTTGTAGCACTGGGTTCCAATCTTAGTGCATGTACACCAGTGTACGTTATTTTATTATCTTTCATATTTGCAGGTTTAAATGCCGCAACACAACTTTCAGTTGTGATTGTCTTCGTACCTTTCTTTTTTTCTCATTCGAGGATAGAATTTTTAAAATTATTTTTATTACTTCTGTGGAGGTGAAAGAAGGAAACCTTGTTACTAAACCTGCTTAATATGGGATTTAAATGACATGTTCACTGTTCTTTATGTGATTATTAGAGCCTGGTCTTTAGGGGCTCTGATCCAAAAATGTAAAAATAGAAAAATAATTTATCCACGCTTTTATGTCTTTTATATATATATATATATATATATATATATATATATATATATAAATTCAAGTCAGTTTATCGCCAGTTTGTTAAAAAATAATCAAGCCAAAACTCCCCAAAATTGAAAACAAAAATAGCATATTTAATATATTTACAATAAACATACAATCATGGTTTCATCTCCAAGAAATACACAAAACTTAAAGCCTTTTAATACAAACTCATAAGACTTAAAGAAAAATATCTTGAGAAGCAAAAGGGCACATTTCAAACTCTTAAGAGCGTCTTTGAAAATAGAGGTTATAATATTTCGTTTCAGTGTCCCTTTCCTTCATAAAGGTCTCCTGCAAAAGAGCCTGAAATTCATACACTGAATACCATCCGCAATATAAGCTTATATATCATTCTAAACCATCACTAACACCCGTTAGCACTAGGTTTCACTTAAAGGCAACATGCTAAGGTTCAAACCAAAGGATACTATGAATATATGAAGAGTTTTCTGACTGCTAGAGTCGATCCGAATTTTTATTATGGTCATACTTACAGAACATATAATCCTTCTTTTTCTAAAATATCTCGCAAAACACTATAAGTTTAACACTTTTGCACGAGGTGTTGTGTTTGGACAGTAAACTCTTCATATGTTGATAATCCGTTCATTAATAAAGTTCCTCTATTAAAGTCGATCACAACGCAAGGCCATCAAAGAAGGAATAATGAGAAAATATAATTTAAGAAAAACATATAGGCTCTCAAGTTAGTTTCTCATCACAAGGCAAAAAACATTTCAAGCACATTTAGGTGCGAAAAGAAACAGTCCTATTGCCACAGGTGAAAACACGGTCAAGCAAGTGTTGCCTCACTTGGCAACTCGTTGGACACACCTACAATATGTTCTTGTTTTTTCTTTTGTTGTTGCTTTTTTTTTGTCGCAAATGTTACAGTGCACAGGTTGATATGGCCACAACTGGCTCTTGTCAGCAGGGAGCCCGACACGAGGGCGCAGTTGGAAGGATGCAATCTGTGACGTTTGGCTGTTTTTTCTGCTCTCTGTAGTATTAATCATACAACGCCAAGCTGTGGCTCAACATTAGAGACTCTTAGTACAAGCAATGTGTTGTTCTCATAAGGACTAAAGCAACACAAATTTTGTCAATTTTGCCACAGATAGAAAGACATTAATCTATATTAGACGAGACCTTTACTAGTAGAAAAGTCCTACATATGAACAGTGACTACATCTTAAATATTACTGTTCTCTAGATCAATATACAACAGCTTTATAATCTTTTGGGAACACTTATGCATGATATGGTTAAAATAAACCGAGGTCATCACAGAGAGGCTACAAAACGCTGAAGGAACTGCTCCGCACCGCAGCGCGTTAAAACTATATTCTCCTCAGGACGTCACACAACACTTCTATGGTGTCACTTTTGGCACTTGTATGGACAGTAGAGTTAGTACAATGACAGACTGGATGATACCAATGTCCAAGACAAAGCCACCGTCAGAGGTTGTTGTCAGTAAGAAACCCACAAACTTTCCCTTTCAGTAAGTAGTCTGATTTTTAACATTAAAGCCAGTTGTCCTGAAGCTCCGACTGGACGTCTGTGTTACCACCTAATATTATGTAGTCAGATTTTGAGGCAATATCTGATAAAAACAAAAAAAAAAAAACAAAAGCAGTTTTTAAGTATATCACACCCACAATTCAAAGCAAAATCACAATTTTAGGTCCATTGAGGGTTGATTTCCAACATAGAGCTATATTCAATATATTAAAGCTATCCCACATCACTTTTAATTTATATAATTATCTGTTTCTGATGCTACAGAAGCATCAATATAGTACTTAAATCCTCTGCTATCTAAATACTTTATTAAAGTAGGTACAAATGATCTTCAACGGGTTGTGTGCTTCGAAAATAACCGGCAAAAATAGTTTTTGAAACACAATATGTGGCATAATTCCCCATAAATCGGATTAACAGAAAGCAAAAGTGGACTTTTGCGAGTTCAAAGATGAATTAATAATCTTTGGGATTGTCCTTACATGCCTTTTTTAAAAAAAAACAAAAAAAAAAAAACCTTTATTCTAATTAGAAAACTAGACACATTTGGAGCACAAGTCAAAGCAGCTACCACGGCTCCATGCTGGCAGGCTCAACAAAAGTTAGCTGCCAGCACCCTTAGACCTAACGCATACCGCCTTTTGTTCTCTCTTCATTTTCTTCATCTAATTGGCGGTTGGCAAACAACTAAACCCTTGTTCACTTGACCACAAATCCTATTCCTATAGCTAAAAAAGAGTTAGCTAGCTAACAGCTACCCAGTCACACTAGCCACTCGTCGTTTTCTAATTTTCGGGTTAGCTAAACTGCTTCTGTTTCCAGTATTCAACTTGAGTTCCCTACCACATCACACATATTTAAACAGAATTGGGAACAGTAGAGAATTTTTGATGCAAAACAAACATAATACTGAAGTGGCTGGAAAGTGGCACTATACTGTGCTGAACTGTGTACAGTACAGTGCTGGCTATATTTATTGGGACTAATGAGAAAGGTGCGTAAAAGCCAGTGGGCCTGTTTCTCCAAAGATAATCAAATCCTTGGTAAAGTGCGGGGCATCATAAACTCTTTGAAATCCCAGCAATTTCTGAATGAATGTCTATTAGCCCTTCTCTGCTGAATGTCCAGCAGAGAAGTGAAAACATTTGGCCAAATCAACAGAGAAACATAAAAACAAAACCTTCGTCCACGGCCACCGCAGTCCCCAGAGAACTTAGCGGTGGTGCAGTAATTGTTGAAAATAAAAGGCTGATTTTGTTTTAAAGTTTCACACGCAGTTACCCGGGGTTTCAATAAATATAATGTATGCAAGACATCTCTTTAGATCAGTTTTAAAAACAAAACATTTAAATCACACACACATACACACCCACAAAAAAAAAAAAAAACCACTTCGATCACTTAAGTGATTATGACTCGGCATAGTTAGAATATAAAAAAATGGCAACATCGCAATGCATTATGCATCATAAAGCTCTTTCACAGTCCAAAAAACAGTTTGAAGGACTCTTATGTTTAATATACTGTATGTTCAGCTGAGGAGCTGCCGCCAAAAGAATTGTAAAACTCGGTGACTTTATACTGAATGTTTGTCTTCATGTTTAAATGCATGCGTTACCAGCATGCGTTTGACTGTAGCAATCTCTGGCATAATGCTAACAGCCGTTTTTCCTGCGACTCAAAAGGTCTCGTTGCGTTGCTCTCGCGTTCAACTCGTTTTCCCATAACGTGAAAGAAACATATTCACAAAGTCTCTTGCTTGTTGTGTTATGTTGCTTTTTTTTTTTTTTTTTTTTTTAAATCCATGCATGACTGCTGCAGGGCACATCCCCACAAGTAGGATTAGACCACTCAGTTAATCTGCATGTCTTTGTCAGTCCTGATAGAATTATGTTGTTGGTTTAGCTGAATCAGGTATTTCTTTTTTACGCTACAAAGATAGTTACGTAACATTTGTATTTATAAGTGCATGTTTAAAGTTTTTTTTATTTATTTTTTCTTGCAATCTGTATGCTTTCTGTTGAAGTTTAAGGAAAGAGCTCACTGTTCAGGAAAATTGGTCTGGTCCAGCATGTACCAAGGCGTTATCACAGGATGTAATTATTACTTGTTTTTGGTTCACATTCATGTATTTTAGGTATGTCTGAAAATTCAGTAAATAAAATTGGTTGAGTAGCCTTCACCGCCCCCCTTTAGATATCTGAGAAATCTTTAGAGAATATAAAACTTTTGAATAATAAATCCCTTGAGGTGGCTGCTGGCGCAAAAACAAGAAGAAACATGTTTTAGTATTCATTTCTTTTAAATATTTTCGTTTGATTTAATACCTAAAATAAGTTTTTTTTGTTTTTTCAACATAAGGAATAAACTGAGTATGAGTTTTGGAGAGTATTAACAAATGTTAGTTTTAAAAATCCTTCTGGTTTGGTTTCCAAGTAGTTCAGGCTTAAAAACTGTAAATTTTTCATCTCTACTCTAATCTCACCTGAGAAACGCTCAACTGGTTTTTACTCAGATCTAAAAAGTAGGCATGACCCTAATATAAATCAACAGTGCTGGTCAGAAATTTACATACATTAATCACTGTCAAGAAAGTCCTATTCATTTTGGGGGGGGGGTTAAGTCTCCTGTGTCATGGTAGAATTATCGTAACACTACGATGTGGGGTAAATACGTGTTATCTTACATTATTTTATACAGTTATTTTAAATATTTGGATCTGTATGCACAATAACACACACAGGCTTGATATTTGACCATTCTGCTCATCAAAGATAGTGGAACTCATTGAAATATGTTGGTTTCTTGCCACAGAGCAGACTTCAGAAAATAGTCTTTAAATTTTCAATATGGCTGAGGTCAGAGCCGTTCCATAAACTTAAAGTCAGCCTTCGTATTTCAAACCAAAATTAGTTTGGATGTGCTTTCAGTTTATCTAAAACCATGTCACCAACACTGATGCCTTCAAACTTGACTGAAATTTGCAGCTGCCCACTGGGATAGATCAAAGAAAGTTGGTGTGCTAATTGTATTAGCATAATGCTATGCTAATCTATCAATTCTTGTAGAAAGAGTGGTCAAATATGCTGGCATAGTTATGCCAGAAGTGTTTTTATGACTACAAAAGAATGTAGGTTTTGGTGTTACGCATATCAAAAAACTCAACGTTAACTTTCATGACAACGAGGAGTGAATGTGAACCTCTGACCAGCACCATACTTTTGGTTTCCAACACTGTTACATTTTATTTGACCCTTAATTACTTTCAGACTGAATGGTGAAAAAAATACCACAAATGACTAAATGCGTTACTAAGTCAGTTTGTGATTTTGAATGTTGTTTTTTCTTTCCTTTTTTTTGGAAGTCCCGTTACTGTTTTTAACAGATCTAATGTTTTGGATGAACAATGCTCTACATGTTGCACAACACAGAGAGAGAGAGAGACTGTACATCAGATCAGATGCACACTAGTGGAACCTGCTGGCCTCGTGTAAATTGCCACTATAAAACCGACTCCATGTTGTCACTCGTCTCCTGGTCCTCCAGGTTGTATATAAACTTTGTCCTGTTACTTGGGTTCTGGGTAATCTCTTTACCCAAATTGTCCAGAGTCACATTGGAGGCGAAAAGTTCAGTGGGCGTGAGGTAGCCCTCGTTGTTCTTGATGTACCTCCTATAGTTGCTTTTCAAGCACTGCCACGTGGTGGCGTACAGGAGGAACGCCGAGGACTTGAGCACAATGGCGATGCTGACGTACAGATGCCTGTAGGCCACGTTGTCGTACAGCATGCAGGCGCCCTTCTCGCCGCAGACCGAGCTCCAGGACAGACAGGTGGAGTCGATGCCCATACCAAAGATCAGAGGGGGAGGGATGAAGCCTGGAGCAGGAGGGAAGGGGGGTTGTGGACAGACAGCAGGTCAAAAGGCCAGTATGAGCACAGGTTTGAGCTCACGTTCCAGCTGGGTCTGAGCTGACAGACTGATGAAATGCTTAAGGTAGGCGAAAAACCTCTCTGACATGTTAGCCTACAGCAGGGGGGACTTGCAACAAAAATTGAAGCCAAACAACAGTGGGCGTGTTTTGACACATTTAAAGTGAATAAATATGGATTCCTCTTACCTATCAGCCTCAAGAGGAGGAAGAGAACTCCAAGAGCATATGATTTAAGCTCAGGGCTTACAGTTCTGAGAAGAAAAACAAGAACAACACAAAAGGGAAACAGATTAATGTACAAAAGTGATCTCCATAAGGAAGTGCTTGATCCAAAGTTGCATCAAGTTAACTGTTAGCTGTAGCACTGTCACAAAACGAAACAGTCGCTAGCGGCTGGACTCTTCTGTTAACCTGTGGCTGTCAGGGCCTGGTTAGCATAGCAGTGTATTGTCAGTGTCACTCATAGTCCAAAAAAAATGCTTCTTATGTTAGATGGTCGCTATGTGTCCTCGACACCCCACTCAGTTTACTTTGTTTATCTTAATGAAATGAGCGTTTAATTTCAATATCAGGATCAATATATGATCAAGGAACTACTGAGAAACTGATTGAAACAGAAACTTGCGCCCCATGCTGCTGCCAGAGAGAAATTGTTTCAAAATGTAAAAACTAAACTTCACCAGTGGTGGTATTGACTTGGCTAATGTAAAAAGACTAATCACTAGAATTTTTAAACCACTGATATACTTTTGTATTAATTATATTCCAGAGAAAGAGAGACTCTGTATTCTCCTCTCTCTGAGGTGTTTAAGCACACGTCTAGCCCCCAAAATGTTTCACTTCTTTACAAGAAAGATGATTTGTATGTAGAAAAAACCATCTATTACTGTTATTAAGCTAATGTTTTTTGTTTTTTTTAATCCTTGTGCGTGTGAGGAGTGAGACAACTGATACAAGTGATATGGGTGTGGGGTCGGTTGGACCCCATTTATAAACACAAGGATTAAACACTATAGCAGACATGCTAGGAAGCTCGAATGGGTTGGGTGGGCTAGCTAACAGAGCCAATAAGCTAATTAGCTGGCTGAAATTAGCTTCTTAGGCTACCAGTGTGCCGTTTTAGACACCAGAAAAGCATAGAGCAGTAATATTCTTCACACTAGGCATCTCTACTTAAAAACGTCTGCTAAATTCAGCAGGTGGTTGTTCCATATTTACAGTAGTCTTCCAGCACTCTGTACATGCGCTAGAATATATCTGCAGCTAGCTGACATAAAGTGATACATGATTCTCATTTTAAAAAGTCTGACTACTGTTCATCAGAATCAAATTAACAATAAACAAATGTCTTAGAAATAATTAAAATTGTTGTAGTCAATTATGCAAGAGAAAAGCAGGCCAAGCCTTCATGGACACCATATTCCCAGATACAAACAATCCCCAAATAAAAATCTTTAGACAAGTGGTATGTGTTATTTTTGGTACTTTGATCATTCTCATGAATGTGTGACATAATATTCCCCCTTGTGTCTATATTCCTATCTATGACACCTATTCTGATGATTCACTCGTACAACGTTCCTTTCAGGATGCTCCAACTCACATCATCCCCTCTGCCAGCTCCTAATGTTCCTGGCTCCCTCTTGTGGGCTAACTGAGACAGTACCTGATAAGGATGATGACGGAGGGCGTCTGGGCCATGGCTCCGATCATGCTGCATACACAGATGACACACAGGAAGGTGAGAAACGCATACTGACAGCGGGGGCTAGAGCACTTCCCTGGTGAGGCCTCGTTCTCGCCGCCGATGCTGGGTATGCACCCACAGCTGCTCAGGTTCTGACGCAAAGACAAGAACCAGACGGTGAGTGTTTCTCCTTCCTCGCTGTCCAGGAAAGTCTTTTTTGTCTCCACTTACTGGTTTGGTGCAGCCAGCGAAGCAGGCTGAGATGTAGGTGACTCCGTTGGAGCCACAGACGGGACTCACTGAGGCGGTGTAACAGTTGCAGTTACTGTTGCAGCCTGACTCGGGTTGCTTCTTCGACTGCAGCGTCCTACAGAGGCAGAGAAAAAGTGTATCAGTGATTACACGTCAAGAAACTTAACACAGTAACCAATTATGAAACAACCAATAAACATGACATTTTGTCATTTGCCTTCATCAAGCAAATATGTATCAAACATTGATTAATGTTCCAGTTATTCATTTATTATTAATCAAAGGGAGCTCTAAACAAGTGGGGGTTGTGAGTCTCTCACATCTTAGTAACTTAATGATCTTACTCATTGTTGTAGGCCACCGTAACCCCAGCAACAGGCCCCGTGTCACAGCCCAAGAAGAGGAAAGAGACGTAGCAGGCCGTGGACACCAGGTTGACCAGCATGGCCATGCGGACCGCTCCGAGAGCCGAGAGGTTCAGCTTCTTAACCAGGAGCCCCCCAAGGAAGATACCCAGACAGGCACAGGGGATGGCGGTCATACCTGGAGAAGCAGAAGATGTCGACTGAATCATTTCCTTCCACGCAGAGGTTTCTACACAGATACTGCTGTTAATGTTTACAAGTTTTACAAATTGATTATTAATCCATTAATTTATCTTCTTTCTAAACATTTATCCTTTTCTACCGTGTTGACAGTCTTATGAGTTATGAAATATTTATGTTTTTATGTTAACAATCTTAATATAAATATAACTTATATAAAATGTAAGTGTTTAGTATGCAAATTAGGTGATTCAAGCATAATTAGACATATTTCATATTTGTGGTCAGACATTTCTGACCACTAGAGGACAGTAAAGTTATTCCAATATGACGCCTGGTATGTGTTGAAAATGCATCAACCGTCACTGGTGGTATGCATGTGCCACCTTGGCCATGTGGTGCTTGAGACGAATTCAAACAATAGTCTACAAGAGATTAACCTAATCCATTTGGACCGGATAGATTTCTGTTTGTATTACCCTCCTTAATAATTTAAAGGTAAAACAATCACTAGCCCAACATTGAGTCAGGAAAATGGTCACAGTACCTAGCAGCTGATTAGCTGAGGAAGTGGTGAGGTTGAACTGCTGCTCCAGGTATTTCCCAAGGAAAGCAGCAAAACCAGCAACCACAGCTATCTCCATGCAGGCGGCCAGCGTGATGCAGCTGAACACCGGGTTGGACAGAAGATGTCTGGTTACCCGGGGGATCACTGGAAGGAGAAAAGGAAAGAAAGATCCAAGTATAAAAGTATTGTTGCCTTTACTCAATCTCCTCCTACTGTATCTTCTCACCTCTCAGATGCTCCCAGACCGAGAGTCCGCTGTTCATGTCGAAGCCACGAAACTCTCCGTTGGATTTAGAGTCCTGGCTCTCCAGGCTCAAGGAGGTGGGCAGCATGGCCTGCTCACTCTCCCCTCGAGCGTCCATGTCCTGCTCGTCCAGCGCCTGGGGGAAGCCGAACATGAAGAGGGCCGACAGGAAGAGTAAGGCACTGCAGAGGAGGAAGCCGCCCCACCACGCCCCGATCCAGCGAGGGTCATCCGGGGTGATGTCCAGCTTACCTGGGCAAGAAAGGTAGGAGAAAAATTTACAAGGATCTTTATTAAAAGCTTAGGAAACAAGTGACTTCAATCTGTGCTAACCCCACTGAGATCATGTCATCACTTCTTAAAAATCACATGGATTCAAATAAAGATGAAAAAGCTGCTGCACAGATCTACTTTAACCTTTCTTTTAGAAACGGTTTGAATAGTTCAAATTGCAAATAATCCACTAATACCGTCTGATTCTGGCATTTAATGATGTTGCTTGATCTGAGCTAATTTCTCATGATTTTTCATTTTTAACAGTTGATATGGTTGTCTCTTCACATGCCTGATTTAAATTGTACATGTCAGTCAATGATCAGTATGGAGAGCTAAGACCTTTAGAATAACAAGCTGTCAGTGGTGTTCCCCAGGACTCTTTGGCCTCCTAATTTTTCTGCCTTTTGAGGACACTTTTATGAAACACACCATACATTTTCATACTTTGCTGTTAAATGGAAGGTGTTAGAAATGATTGAAAATGTGTGTTTGATGGGGCGACAAAATGTACGTTTTTTTTCCAACAATTGTGTTGATTTTACAGAAGTTTTTTTAATTTGGCAAAGTATGTGGATAGTTCAGCTAATTACAGTGTGTTGTGAAACATGGCTCGGTTTTCAAAGTTGCAGCTAAACAACTGCTTAATGGAACCAGAGTGGCTCAATGTTTTAAACGGTCTTTTATTTTAAGCTCAACGCCAGGAAGACTCCTACATTTCTACTGGTTTATTCCTGAGAAAATGACTAGAAAGAAGTAAAATAAAGTGAATTTGAATGGAAGAAATAAAAAACAAAAGTAATTTGTAGAGCTCACTCTGAGCTTTTACAACAAATTGCTATTTGTTGTAAAAGCGTTTCCATCTATTTGTTCTGGAAGTTTTGCGACGTTAACAAAATGGATACTTACTGGTGTCGATGAAAACAGCATCAACGTAGACTTTGGTACAGATGGAACCTAGGATGAAGCCACAAGCTGGGCCGAAAACTAGCGTTGAAAATAAGATACCTGCAAATAAAAACAAAAACAAAAAAAGAAAAGGACAAATGAATATCAAATATTAGATTAAATATTACATAAGTTAGAAGAGACAAAAGCAAAAGCTGAATTTCACTGCTACACCATGACAGACGAGGTAAAACAGCTCATTTCACCTCATCTGCCAGCAGAGGGCAGCATTGCATTAAGGCCAGCTGCTGTAAAAGGAACCTGATGCAGACCACTTCTTCTTTGTCCAGTTCCAAAATTTATACCTCCCAAGGGCACAGTAATGCACAGTCAACACGTTGCACAGACCTATTGATCTAAGACGAGATAATGCAGTGGCATTAGGACTGATCAAGCAGGAAATGGCTTCTTTGCGTATGAGTACACTCATGCAGCAGCCGCCTCACTTTGGCGCTGGGGCTAAGAGCTTTCCAAGAGGAATCAGACCAGGCAAAATTGTGTTTGTGTTTGGAGCAATTAATATGTTACAGTGAATGGGAACGGTTAAGTGCAACAAGAGGAAGTGATGGGCTGTCTGCTAATAATGAGCCTGAAGCAGAAAAAGTGCTGTTTACTCCTGCTACAACAAATCGACCATTAAACCCTTCTAGAAATGATTTTATGATCACTCTTATATCTATTATCAGGGATTATTTTTTTATAGAGGTCGGAATCTACTGAAAAATCTAAGAAAAAAAAACCGCCTCAAAGTTATTAAAAGTTAGTTACCACTTTCAAAGTTATTCACACACATTTTGTCTGTCTTAAAACACAAAACTTAATCTAAAGAAGGGAAACTCCAGCACTTCAACTTGATAGATTTGAATATGCATATTTCAGTCACAGACCTTCATCGAGCAAAAAACATTCCAATGGTGGAATAATCTCTTAAATAAAAAGCTGTTCTAAGTGTTTCATCAATCACATCCAATAAAACAAAAAGTGCACAAGAAATATATATATATATATATATATATATATATATGTATATATATATTTATATATATATATATATATATATATATATATATATATATATATAAATGTATAAAAAAATCAATCAACATGGTTAGGCAAAAGGCTAACTTTTTGTTTGTCACCATGGAGATTTGGGGAAAACTGATGGGACCAAAATAGACGCTGTTTGCTAGACGCCAATCACTGTACATCACCACAAACACACCATCGCCATTAAGCATGGTGGTAGCAGCATCATGCTTCACGGCAGGAAGGCTTGTAAAGGTAGAAGGAAAAATGAAGCAGTAAAAGTATCTGGAGGACAATTTGAAGGCCTCCTAGAAATAGTCTGTCAAAGGATTGAAAACGTTCAGTTATCTCAGCCAAAGAGCTTTGGACGTGAAAGCAAGATCCCCATGAAACCCACAGCCTCATCCAAGAGTTTATGAAATGACTCCAGCAACTATTAGAGAAACTGAACACATGCATCTAAAAATAGAAGAGGATTCACATGTTGAACTGCTGGAGAGTGTGGTCTGCTTGCCAATAGATATTTAAGTACAGAGTTTGAAACGTGGGGCTTTGGGCGAGGCCAGGTTCCCCATTCAAGCAGCTGAATTTTGAGTTATATATATACATAAAAAAAAGATATACTGATATACTTTTGTATATATATAGTAATTATATTAAAGACAAAAACCTCAAGTAGATGAAAGAAAGGTCAAGGAATCACCAGTGTAGTGCCGGTCAGAGGTTTCCGTCAATGTCAGAAGCAAATGAGTCGTTAGTTGATGAATTTGAACCGTTCTCTTTTCAAGTTAGAATGATGACATATGATGTCTATGTCAGATTTCTTCTTAAATATTTCAGATCATCAGACCATTCACTTATTTTTTCGTCCATCATACGTAGAGAAAATCTACAATCAGTTCAAGCTCATCCAGTTGAATTTATTTTACTTTTTTCATGCTTTGTGCTGTAGCCTGAAAACAGAACAATTCAAAAAGCCCCAAAATTATATAACTTTATCCAAACAGTATGTTCATTTAAACTTCTAACACACACTGTATCTATTACACTAGTTATTGCACTGAACCTAACCTGAAACGCACAGCTAAGCTCTAAGGCTACTGAGGTCTTCATAAATGCAATGTGTTTCTGTGATTCAGTGATTGTTTCAGCTTATTTCTGCTTTAATGCCTTCAATAAACTGCTTAATGCACATTTTATCCAACAATTACATTTGTTGAATGAGGTACAAGACCTGTAAAAGCTTTTGTACATGATTTTGGACATAACACGTATAGAAATGGTTGAAAAGGTTCAATAATTTCTATTGGAACTGTCACAGATTCAGCCCTAGGAGAAACCAGGAGGTCCATCTATATGTCACTGATTTCCATTACAGTTGATCCAGTCTGCAGTCAAACGTGACCCTAACCATTAGCAACCTCAGCCAGCACGTCTGACAACTCAACAGCTGACCAATAGATGCATTCCTATATCTTCATCTGCCCTCCACCAGGGGCCAAACGGGCAACACATGGTGCTTAAAGGGGCAGGATTACGTATTTTTCAGTAACATAATGTCATTTATAGCACAATCAAGTAGCTATCTTACCTTCAGTTGTTATAAAAATGCTGTGTATATCAAATATAACTTCAAAACAAATTGACTTTGTAGTTGAACACCTTGAAATTGGGCCTCTCTTAAAGAGAGTCTCTGTCTCTTTAAGAAGCTCCTGTTAGTTCTGAAGCTCCACCTTCAGGAAGTCGTCACAACATGGCTTCTCTATTAACCCTTTAGCAACATTTTTACCAGCGTTGCACTGAGAAGTAGCTCAATGAGTTTAGGAGAAGCACAGTTCCACCAGATGTTTGCTAATTGCTGTTGGCTAGTCTGAAGGAGCTGAGTGGGGGAGTCGTGGGGAGGGGTGATCCTCAAAGGCTGGTGCTTGGTCTCACCAGGCATTTTGCACAGCTGAATGGTTGCCATGGGAGAATAAAGGGTTTCTCACACGTGAATGAAAGAATCAAAGCAACACCGCAGGTATATTTTTGATGAGTGAATCAAAAATATACCTGCAGTTATTTAGCATTTCATAGCACATAACACGACGAAAATCCGCTTTAGTCAGTGATGTACAGTATGTGATGCAGTATGGCGGGCACACACACCCAGCAGATGATCAGATCAACAGCAAACCAATGCTCTTATCTTTAATGGATCCAAACCAGCCTCAATAAAAAAAGCGAACCAAAGCCAAGCGCCTGGAGCAACTTTCAAAGTGAAACGGCTGACGATAACAACAGCAATAATATTGACACAGATGTGCACGGAAGTGTTGTTATGCAACGGCAATGAATTAGAGAAAAAACATTTAGAAAGTGGATTCAGAAAGGATAGTTCTCTGTTGTGAGTTGCTGCTGCGGTTGGTGATATCACTGCAGTCGTTGCCTGTTGAGGCACCGAGCCTTTGATGATGTACGCTGCCGCTTTGTTGATCAAACGTTAGGCTGTCTTCTGCTGGAGAGATTGACTAACTCCGGCAGCCCTAATCCAAACCCTTAAAGCTCATTAGATACATCCCATTAAACATGCATCCATTCATTCATTGTCTAAACCTGCTTATCCTTGCCAAGTCACTGGTGGCTAACTACAGCAGTCACTGGGCGAGAGGCGGTGTACATCCTGGACTGGTCCGCCAGTCCATGACAGCATTAAGCCTTTAGTTATTATAGAAGACATGTTCAAATGTTGATGTCTAATCAATTTGTTTATTTTTGAAAAAACTGTTATTTATTTAAAGGTTTACAACAAACATTAATATCAATATACTTTGAGAAGCACTCTGAGTTCCCTTTGGTCAGAATGTTGCCTTAGGCCTCGACTTAGCAACTTAGAAGTCTAATACAATCTTGTACACACCTCTTGTTGGCCTGTCATATTCTTTTTAGAAATATTCTTCCCATCCTTGCAAAGACTAAGAAGTGTCTTAAATGTTTTCTACTTGTGGGTAACCTATCAGGCTGTTACGGGATGTCCTTCAAATTGACAGGGCATGGTCTTATAACCCTTCCCAGATTGACGCACAGCAGCACTGGCTTCTCTAGAAGCTGAGCAGTCTGCACAGTCATGTGGTTTCGGCACGTTTGTATTCACATGCATCTTTCATACAATGGCACAGATCACCTGTGGGACAGATCTCCATACCGCTGTCTCAGGACTAGAGCTTTTTTTGTTCACATGACCGTACACGAACTGACCACTGAACACAGACCATCCCTTTAGTTCAGAAACATCAGCAGTTACAGTACTAGAGTTTTTTTTTCTTTTTAGTTTGCAAGGCAGTCTTAAAATGCTATGTGCACACTTTATTTTATTAGACCCTGACATTGCTCATTAGATGCAGTAAGTACAGCACTGAGAACTTGCTGCAGTTCAAATGCAGTGAACCTACAGCTGCAGACTGTTCATCACATCTTCAGCTGAGCTTCAGAGCAGTTTCACTTGGCTTCAGTTAATGTGACTGGAGACTTAGGAAGTGAAGGAGCGTGACTTCAGTAAACCAAAGAGTCTAGGGGGCGGTTCTGTACATTCTGTACATATGGTACCATGGGAACTTTGGCTGCATCTCTGATCAGTGCTCCCCCTGTAATTTTAGGTGGACGACCTCGTCTCCCTAGGCTTACAGTTGTGCCACACTCCTTCCATTTCCACACCATGGATTGAACAGCGCTCAGTGAGGTGTTCAGAGGTTGAGAAATCTTTTTACAGCCTGAGCCTGCTTTAAACGTCTCCACAACTTTATCCCTGACCTGTCTGGTGTTTTGAATCATGTATAATTTGCTTTCTACTTCACAAATGCATAGCACTTCGTTTTGGTCTGTCATATAAAATTCCAATAAAATATATTTATGTTTGTGGTTGTACAGTGGTAAAATAATGGAAAAGTTCAAGGGGTATGAATACTTCTGTAAGCCACTGCATATGACCCCAATGAAACACGTTGCAGTTTGACAGATTCAGTGGGTGCATACATGTTTTTATCAGCGTAATTTGCAGAATACCAGGTGATAAATCTGGTGATTCCTCTTCAAAAGGTCCAGATAAAATACGGTGCATCCACAAGTGACGGGAATCATTCTGGAGATGATAGTAATTCCAGAGCCATAATAAGTCCTCTGTGCTCAGCAGTCGTAAATAGAGCAGCAGAGAGGTCACCCTGTGTGGGACCGGGCTGCTCTACCTGGTCACGCTCCCTGCACATGAATAATTTCACACTCAGACTCACATTAGAGCACAGTTCAATCGCTGGCCCTTCGTTTCTTGGCAAAGGTGCTCACATAAAACAACCCGGGCCCAGCCCAAACGGACCGGGCGTGCTGAGTCAGTGTCCATTCCTTCCCCCGCTGTCCTACAGTAGAAGAGTAATAACCCCGGTGGAGTAAAAACATTTTTGCTGCAGTGGACTCTCAACTCGCAGCCCCACGCTGCTTCGTTTGACGTATTACAGAGACAAACAGAGGCTAAGGTATGATGAAGGGGAAGATCAGCGGACTTTCTGCAGACCACTCTGGCTGCATTTCAATAAATCGAGGGTCGCATGGCGTTACGGTCCCATATCACAATCGGCTGCACCGTTGCTGATTTGCACTCTGTTTCCGTCATGTTTTCTTTATACACAAAAAAACGAAACAGGTTAAAGGTTTGTTCAACGTTGTACTTTCAGGAAAGATGGAGTTAGTGTGACTAATCTATTGGATATAACAATGCTAAGCTGACCCAAATCCAGTTGAGAATCTGTGGTGAGACTTATGAAATAAATAAAACATTATGTTCACAGATGCCCTCCATCCATTCTGACTGAACTTGAGCTATTTTGCTGAGAAGAATGGCCAAATCATTTAGTGTCTAGATGTGAAAATGTGTTTGAGACTTAGCTCAAAACGACCTGCAGCTGTAAAGGCGGTTCTTTATCAAGCTGAATCAGAGGTGCTAAACGCCACACTTTCCAGATTTTTATTTTATAAAATATTTTCAACTCGGGTGTTATTGTACACTTTGATGCTAATACACTACCTTCTGTTGGTCTGTCACGTAAAATCCCACTGAAACGCACAGAGGGGGACGTTCACGGTGTACGAATACATGGCGTATGGGGGACTGTGAGTCCAATTTTAGAACAACAATGTTGAGTGTTTGTGTTCTTTGGCACAGCACATACGGCACAACAGTTTGCATATCAAGTGGCTACAGCCAGGGCCTCCATTGCACTGCATCTAAACCACAGGTGGCAAGGTGCCAGTTTCCAGTCCTAAACAATCGCACACAAACAGATGACTTGTGTCATGCTGGTTTTTTGTTCTTCCAGACACAGAGCTTCAGTTGTAGCTGCATTCATATATTTAAATCCACATCACGAGATAACACTGCAAAAATCTTGCCAAATGTGTTTAGTACAAATAACTTAGTACACTTGAAAGAAGTCAGTAATTCCTTAATATTGATGAAAAAGTTCTAGTTCCACTGCCAGATTATTTCACTTATAACAAGGCATTTTTCTCATGTTTTAAGTAAAATAATCTGCCAGTGGAACTAGGACTTTTTTAATCAATATTAAGAAATTATTGACTCAAAAGAAGCTCCTATAAACTGCTGAAAAAGTTACTTGTACGTTGGTTTTGTCTTAGTTCAAGAGAGCTTCAATGTTTGCTCCAGAAACTAGATAAAAATACTTGTCCAGAATAAGGTCTGTCGCAATAATACATTTTGTTGGACGATAAATTTTCACAGTAACAATAATATTGTTTTGAGATAATTTTCAAGTAATACAACGATAATGGAATTATTATGTAAGTTCGTCTTCTCAAACACTAATAAACTTTAGTTCTGTTAAGAACACCTCACGCTGAAACTGGAAGATATTTCGAATCTCTGAAACATAAACGACAAACAAAATGGAAATAAAAAAACTACTTGGAACCAAAACCACAAATCAAATGGATTATAAATCCTCTGGAAGCAAAACTGCCCTTGAAAAAATATTAAGTCATCACAATGGAAATTATTGCAATTAATTGATTCATTGCTTATTATACCAGACTTGGACCAAATTCTGTTTTTCCAGTGTAGCATTACTACAAGAGTGAAAACGTCAGGGAGGTCGTCACATAAAAACAGAAGCGTATCGCCTGCATGCGTTGTTGTTAATCTTCATTTTAACCTGAACAGCCTGACGCCTGTTGACCCATTAAAAGCTGGAGGCCTGTGAGTGTCCTACAGTGTTGCTGTCTGGCTAACAAGAGCAGCACACGCTGCGCTCTACTTACATGTACAGCTGGAGCTGTTTGGGGTCTGCCTCACTGTTACAAACACAGGCCATAAAACCCATCATTAACAGACGCTTCTTTGTTCAGACCCTTAGTGTGGTGAACAACCGACGGGACGCTTGTTGCCCGTTGAAGCTTACTTACCTCAGCCTATCGTCAAGAGAAGGACAGCAATCAATAATCCAATTACAATTTGGCTCTGACATTAGAGTCTACACAGCTAAAGAGCAGGTTAGTCTTTCTACAAGCAGCCATTTTCTACCCAGAACAATGTGGCTTACTTTGAAGCTCTAAATCTATTTTTGCTTCACTTTAATCTGC
Organism: Poecilia latipinna; assembly: GCF_001443285.1. NCBI lineage: Eukaryota > Metazoa > Chordata > Actinopteri > Cyprinodontiformes > Poeciliidae > Poecilia > Poecilia latipinna. The sequence continues at coordinate 79,459 of NW_015113982.1, read as the reverse complement.
CAGCAGGCACAATGATCTGATGCACCGGCCACCGAATGACAAAAAGAAATGTTAGCAAAGATAGAGGCAATCAGAAAAACACACACAGGACGTGACTAAGATTTGAAAAGCTGTTCTGACAGATCCAATCCAATTACAGAGCTCTGGGTAAGAATTTGGCTCCTTCCAGATGCTTTCAGAATCATAATACTAATTTCTACAACAAAAGTTTGTCAGGTGGTGATTTAACGTATTTTAGAAAAACTGACCTTACAATTAACAAGACTTATTGGGAGTACACCGTACAGATCAATAGCTAGCCATTAAAAATGTGCGCAAAACTTTGTTGATGGTCCGCCAAGGTAGAAAAACACACAATTTTGCAATTGTGGTATTTCCATTAAGCAAGAAATGCATTTAAAATCCAATGTGAATAAGTTTGTTCACACAATAAGTCGTTCAAAAACATGTCGCACCATCATCCTCCAACCACTTCCTGTTGTTGTCTTCATCTTTTCCCGCAGTAGCAACATCTGGTTGTTGGTCACATGCCTTGTGTGATCAAAAGGTGTTTCCAAGTTTTGCAAAATATTCTAGGTTTCCATAAAGCAAATTTATTTTTGAAATTGCACAATTTTTATGTTAATGGAAATGCAGCTAATGAGGCATTAGGATTTTCTGGAAGGTGTATATCCTGTTACATCTCATGACATGCTACGTACTTAGTGTTAGTATTTCAGGGAAAGAACGTCATTAGTTGTGTTTCCTGGCGAATCTTTAGAATATTGCAAAAAATAAGATGTGAATTAAGAGTGCTTCCATCTATCGGTTACAAGCAGGCCACACAAAGTCTCATTTCGTCAAATATCGATGCTACTTATGGCTGTAATAAACAAGATGTAGATGCTACAAATATGAACCACACATGTCTCCAAGTTGGACATTTGGACTTTTTGCGCCTCTGGTAAGGCACAGATCCACCAGTGGAGTGCCTTTCACTGGCCATAGGCTCATAGGGAGGCTGACCGCTCCTCCCTATGAGCTCAAGGGTTGGAATTAAAATGTTTCCTAGTTTGGTGCCTCTAGTGAGACTATGTCAAAACTAATTTGGCAAATGTGTTTCCGTCTCCCCTTTAGTGGATTAACTCTTTTCGGAACAGCCAAAATCCATGTCAAACGAGTATAAACACATTTTTGAAAAACTTTGAATTTTGCTGTTTCCATAAACCATTTCTAACGCGACACTTCAAAATGCGTATAAAAAAAAAAAAAGTTGATAGAAACACAATTACTGTCAAACGTTGTGGTAGTGTGATGGTGTGGGGTTGCTATGCTGCTTCAGACAGAGGTTACTTGCTGTATTTGATGGAACCATGAGATCTGTTCTACCAGCCATCAGTTCATGATCCTCAAGCACTTGAGTTGTGTAGCCAGAAAATGGTTCACAGCACAGCAGCGAGTCCACCTCTGAATGACTCACAAGAAACAGAAAGAAGGTCTGGAAGTGGCTCATTAGTTAACAAAAGTCCAGCTGAGATGTTACATGACACAGAACAGGCTGGTAATGCCGTAACTCCTTCACCGTGACGTAAAAGGCTCACTGGCACTTATCACAGGGGCGTGATGTCAGCTCTTTCCACGACAACCAATTAGGCTTAGGAGGCAATTACTGTTTTCACGTAGGGCCAGGGGTGTTTACCTTATTACCCTGGAGTGTTTCTTGTCCTCTTTGTCTCAGTCAGGCTGCATTGATCCATGAGGGTGAAGATGCGATCTCTAAAGAGCAGCCTCGTCTTCGATCATCCCATCCCATTCCTTCCTCTGGAGCTGCTGCTTTGGTATTTAATCAGCTGGATAGGTATTTGCTGAACTGAACCCAACTGCTCCTGTCATGTGGCTTTTACTCAAGGCGACTCTGCTTTCACACTTCGAACTCGTCAAACACCGCCGTCTTTAAACGGTGGCGACAGAAAAAACAGAGCATGCACATGCGAATTTCTAGACGACAGCGCAATTATGGCACCTCAACAGCAGCACCGCCACAAGATGTAGCCATGGCGATTGACGTGCCTGGTGGACGGGATAAAACACAAAAACATGGAACCGAGCACAGGTGGTGGTGAGAATGGATTGATGTTTGTTATATTCATGTGTTGGAGGAAGAGGTTGGGGAGCCAGGACAGAAGGGAGAAAATGGCAAACAAGTACTTTTTAGTCTTGTTTTCAGTTCTTTAAAGGGGCAGTATCATGTACTCTCCATTTTCCCACCACAATCAAGTAACTATGTTAGCTTCAGTGGTTAAAGCAATGCTGCATATATATATATATATATATACAGTTGTGGTCAAAAGTTTACATACACTTGTAAAAAAACATAATGTTATGGCTGTCTTGAGT
>NW_015113982.1:57706-72629 GCF_001443285.1 Poecilia latipinna | reverse complement strand
CTTTCTTTCTTTCTTTCTTTCTTTCTTTCTTTCTTTCTTTCTTTCTTTCTTTCTTTCTTTCTTTCTGTCTACTTACTCTGATGGCTATCCGCTAATGGCAGGCTGCTGAGCTGCATGAAGAATGGGAATGGCACACAGCACTGTCTCTCGACTGTTACCTAGGTAACGTTGACAGACAGCCTATTATGCACGTTATGTCAGCCTCCTAGTTGTTACTGTAAGTCAATGCTCTACTGCCAGCCTGGGAAAGTTTGCTGATGTTCGCAGAAAGTGCTTTCCTCCTGGGAACCTAAACTATATGACTGCAAGCAAAGTACAAGACACAATATTCTTTCTAACTTTGCCTGTGCAGAATGTTCCACTATTTTTCCCAACTTACAGTACCTCCCATAATTGTGCAGTAAAAGAAAACCATAAAATGGACTTCAGTAGCTTTTACATGGAAAAAGCTATTGAAAGCAGTTATATCTTTAGACTTCCAGACTCCGTGCCTCGTGGAACCACCTTTCTGGTCAACACAAATGAGCTGGAAGGAAACCATTGCTCCAAATTATTTTTCTCAAAATAGGGTTAATATTTTTTCCACTGTTTCTTCAATGAAAGCATAAATAAGTACCAAAAACTACCGTGATGAAAATCACCACATCTTTATATGGCTGGTGCCATAAAGAAGCGCTTTACAACTTTTTTTTTCCCAAGAGGATTATTTGTGTTTGTGTGGTTATGATTACTGTGAAACACAGCCGCAGTTATACAGTTACCTAAAAAGGATGTAATAAATTTTTTATCGTCCCTTATAACGTTGTCACATGGCCAAAAAAATATCACATGACCTTCCTCCTCCTCTTCACCTGCAGAAACAAACAGCAACAAGATGGAAATAAATACTGGTTGTAAATATCTGCTCAGTTTATGTATTGGGACGATATCGATATGTTAAAAAATGACCAATATCAGCCGATACCGATATTAGCACTGATATATCGTGCATCACTAAATCTATAATTAACCAATTAGCTGACTTCTGAAAGCAGTTGGTTACAAAGGATTTCCTTTTGTGGTATCAGAGTAAAGAGGCTTGAATAAAAAAAAAATCATAAAAGAAAAGGCAACATGAGCAGTGTTTTAAGACCTCGTGTAACCCCATTTTGCTACTGGAGGCAAAAACATCCAACTCTGAGGCAGCTCCACGCTGATCCCTGCTACCTTCTAAGAGCAGGACATGTATAGCTTTAGCTGTGGTTGCCACATAAACAAAATGCAGTCTAAAGGCTAGGAAACAATTTTCCTCATTTTGCACACACAGCAGATGGTAAACTTAGAATCGGGCGCCAACGTTATAAAACCAACCTGCCCTGACACATCAGTCCTGGCTGCCGCAGCCGGTGCGGTGATGCAGATTTCCTTCACACAATTTATGCTCCTGAAAAGGAAGCAGGAAGGCCAAAATCTACCTGAGCAGTTTCTGATAATGTGCATCGATTTGCTGATGGCTACGTCCGGCACGGCGATGATGATGCAGCTTGTCACACGACCTTTTAAGTCATAAAGCTGCAGGTGTGTGATCAGCATCCAATGCTGGCAGCATCACACGGCGTCTGTGTCAAACTGTAAAAGCACCTAAGGGGACCCATCAGGCGCTGCTGCTTCTAGCTCTGGGGACTATTAAAAACACAGTTCTTCTCCAGAACAAAACAGGCATAAAACACTACTCAGAATTTAATGAAGAATTTTTTTCTTTTTTTTCTTTCGCTTCCATATAACCATGAAGCAACAAGGTTGTAATAATCAATCACTGATTCTCCACAATCAGTGTACATAGGCAGGATGAGTGTCAGCTCCCCTGAGTCTGAAATTGAGGTTCCCAACAGGTGAGAGGTTGAGTCTAAGGCTGTAGTGATTCATCGGAGGACCTTCGATTTTCAAAATTATGTTATGTTAAGTTATGTTTTAACAATTAGCGCCTTGTGTTTCGGATGGATAATTATTTGTGTTGCGCTCTCACTTCTGCTAGTGAGCTGTTGACGAAGGCTAAGTGCTAATAGCAGCTATACGGCGAGGAACAGAAAGAAGCATCACCAAGAAATAGACTAAAAGTGTCAAAAGTGTTGAATCTCTTTAAGCTAAATAGAAAAGATAGCCCAGCTCAGTGCGGGTACTGCAAAACCGAATTGGCACTTCACAATGCCACGGCCTCGAACATCTCAGCTGGAAACAGCCACTACAATTATAATAGATATATTACTCAACTACTAAAATAATTATTTAGCCCTAGTTGAGTCCTTCCTCTGAGTCAGGGGTCAGTCTTTACCTCATGTTGGAAGAGTTCAAGTGCCTTGCGGTCTCAATCATGAGTAATGATGGGATGGACCAGAAAATGGATTAAATGGATTAGGGCCTAGTCTACAGTCATAGGAATGTCATTTGGGAGGTGGGATACAGTCTACCCTGTATATATCAAGGCAATGCCTTGGAATTCCTCTCAATGTTTACGACTTCGTAGGAAGATGAAAGGACAGGTGTCAAAAGTACAAGACCCACCAGAAAAAACTTTGATCCAGTTTTAGACTAATATTTTTATGTACCTTACAATCCCATCGCGTACCAAAATGAACACTTGACTATCATTTCGCACCCTTAGAGTGACTCACCTATATACAATGAAGAGTCCTTTTTGTGGACATGGTCATCAATGTACGACACTCCCAGAGGCTGGACGGGAGTGGCCCCGATGCCGAGCAGAACCTGAGCTCCGATGAGCAGAAGGTACATCATGTTGGTGTTGGCTCGGTTGCCGCAGTTAAAACCAGAGTCCCGATTCTCTGACCTGGTTTTGTTGGAGCAGATGACCCTGCCGTCCTCGGCATGCCATGAGTCCCCTGCCTCGTACTCATACTGATGAGTCAAAAACTCTGGTAGAGCTGAGAGCAGAGCCCCCAATGCCATAACAACCCCCCCACAGCCAATCAGCCGGGGTCGGTGGGCCTTGGCGCCGAAGTAGCTGACAAACAGGATCAGGGCCAGGTTGCCAATTTCAAAGCTGCTGGCAATGACACCCACATCGGCACTCTGGAGGTTAAAACGTCTCTCAAGAGTCGTCAGAACACTTACCTAGCAGGAAAACAGATAAACAATGAGTGTTACAGGTGTTAGCCAGAACCATTCTTGCGACTTTATCACACACAGTCTCTGTGTATTTAACCATAGTAAATGTTCATTAGTAATTATTCATAGAATGTATTTTCAAGTCGAATTGAATGCTTTTCAATAAGAACATATTTTGTGACATGCAGTAAAATTACGCTAAGTTCAGTATGCAGTAGTGTGTAGCTTGGGAACCTTGCTGGCAGGTCAGGAGTTGTTTTTAATATTAGTTCAATTAGAAGATTAAAGATTAGATCAAAGTCTTGAATAAGACTTAACCACAATCTAATCGAGAAAATCAGTGAGAAAAGGAGCAAGTTTTGTCATTTTAGGAAAGGGTTAGAAAGCCATTTCTAAGGCTTTGGGGTTACAATGAACCACAGTGAGAGCCATTATCCAGAGAACAGTGGTGAACCTTCTTAGGAGTGACAAGTCTGCCAAAATTGCTGCTAAAATCCATCAATAATTCATCCAGGAGGTCACTCAGAAATCTCCTTCAAGCCTCACTTGCCTCAGGTAAGAATGGTGTTTACGATTCAGCAGTCAGAAACTGAATCGTTTCTGAGGCACGTTTCAGTGAACTTGCCTCAATAGAAGAGTTCAAACGGCAAATCCACTACTGACCAAAAAGAACACAATGGCTTGTCTCATATTTGTCAAAAAACATATTGATGATCCCGGACACATTCGGGGGATAAACTATATGGATTGATGAGATAGAAGTGGATCTTTTTGCTAATTGTGTCCCATTATGGCATAAAACTAACACTGCACTACTTAGAACATTACGTCAAGATTCAAACATAGTGGTGGTAGTATGATGGTCTCGGCAGCCTCGCTGATCAATTACAGCAAGCACAATAAGTTCCATTTGCATGATTTTCATTTTTCTCTTTTCTCTCTCTCTTTCTACCAAAATCTGGATAACTAAAGTCTTAAATCTTGTCCATTGGTCTCAGCCAACTCGTTTTTTGAAGGACAATTTTGTCTTTCAGACTTCAAAATTAATTTTATTTGTTGCTCCTGTTGTTGTGTCTATTTATTTTTGGATATCTAAAATGTTTTCCAGTTCCAGTGTTAAATGTTCAATAGAATTTAAAGTTTATTGGTCTTTGGGAATGTGTTCTTGTGTGACTATACCGTTACCATTATATTACATGAAAATGGTCTCGAAACAACATTGTCAGTAATCGCAATAACTTCTGGGACAATTTATCATCTAAATGAGTTATCGTGTCAGTCCTGGACATATATTACACTACAGTAAGAACATGTGATAGGATGTCATCTTACTGAAATACACGCCAGCATTGTGGAATAAGACATCATAAATCTGGGGTCTCCAAAGTGCATCCCAGGGACTATTTGTGGCCCTTGTCCAAAATTCATAGCACAGATTTATTTCACCACACTAGTAACTTTAAATAGTTGACTTTACTAGAACATTGTGTGGAAACCCATTACCTTAAGTCATTCCAGTTATTGCACAACAATGAAACTAAACCAGTTTAGGTGTGTTAGCTTAGAACTTCAGTGCAGACTGTTGATGGTGATATGCTTAAAACAAACTAAAGTGAAAACTAGAAAACTTAAGCAACACACAATCTATCTTTTAATTACCACATTTTTCTTTTCATTCCATGTAACATGATAATACACAGCACCTCAAACAGCCAGTAACTTTTACTTGAAAGTATTAACTAGACTAAAAAAGAAAAACAACAACAAAAAAAGGGACACATATCATGTTCTTGTAGTCTAAAATATGTCTAAAAAAGATATTGTGTATTTAGTTTGTTTTTCCAAAAGAACTGTTGTTGCATTTTTCATAACAAAAGAGATGCTGTTTTTGTGGCTCAGGACTAATTTTAACAATTTAGGCTCATGTTACAAAAAGTTTGGACAGTCCTGCCCTGTTGTCATGCTGAACATGCATCAGTTCTAATAATTTATACTTCAGCATGCATTGAAACGGCTACAAAAAAAAAAAAGTGTCCTTGTCCTCAATAAACCCTTGCACCGAACAGGCAGTACAGTAATCAGACTATGTCGAAAGCTATCAGAGGACAAACCAAAAATAAAAACTAAAAAATCACAAAAGCAACTTCCAGGAAGTGGTTAGATGATCCATTGGAGAGGATGAGGCTTCACTTACAACTTAAAATGACATCGGAGATTTTGGATTGGATGAAATATGAATTCTGCCAGAGGTCATAAACTCTCCTCCTTTTTTTTTTTTTTTTTTTTTTTTTACCATTTTCTTCACTACTTGGAACAAATGCTGCTGCTGATCTATTAATACCAGAGCAATGAGAGGGGCTGGGGAGAGGCTCTGTCAAAGGAAATGTGGTGTTAATGAGGAAAAAAAAAATCTCGTGTCTTGTGTTGTGGAGATCACGTCATCTCCTGGGCCTGTGTGTGTTAAAGGCCTCCTGTATTATTTACCGATGCATTTCAGAGCAGCAAGAGCCGGTAGGAATGGACGAACCCCGGATTTCATAACCTGCTTCCACACTGTCCACAGACGCATAGAGATATGTTCTCCAAACAACGTGGAGCACACTGGCGCTGTGACGCTGTCTGGTGTCACACACACTCACACACACACAATAAAAAAAAACACGCACACACAAGCAGGCCCTGACGGGTGAAGCAGCAAGCCATCAATCAATAGCCGTGTTTACTGAAGGATGCCATTATGGTAATGGGATGGGGAATAATATGGCACCGGATGAGGCGACGCATCGTTCTGCCCGTGACCCCCCGTCATCAGACGGACATGTCTGAACTCACCAGATAGGCGCCCACGGTGCCCTGTGCCAGCATGAGCGCGCATTCCGCCACCAGGAAAATCTTGATGTTGGAAAAGCAGGAGGTCTTCTTCTGGTTGTCATCCTGCTCTTGATCGTCCGTGCTGCTCCTCTCGGTGCAGATCTGGCTTTTCACCTGCATCCTTCGAGCTCAGGCTCCGCTGGGGTAGGTCGGCGTGAAACTGAGCGGGTCCGGTCCGGCGGAGAGCATCTGGTTAGGATGGCCGGTGAAGCCGCGCGACGCTGCGAGAAGAAGCCGGACTGAAGGCGTCTCTTCCGAACGGAGCGTCTCTGGGGCCGGGGATGCGGAGAGGAGCACAGTCCGCCCAGGAGAACACAAACACAGAGACCGTCACAGACATCTCCTCTTTCTCCTCCTCTTCTTCTTCCTCCTCCTCCTCCTCCTACTCCTCCTCCTCCTCACCAGTCCTCTCGGTGGATGTCAGCCTACGTAGCTGCGAGTGTATGGATGACGGCTTCCAGTACGTACGATGACTGGATGTTGCTTCCCTACATCCGGGATGCTGCATTAGCACCCAGACTCTGCTGCGCTCTCATATTTTAAACAGCATACGTTCCTATCGTTTTTGTTGTTTTTGTTTTGTTTTTCAGATTAAAAGTAACTTTTGAAAAATTAAGCAAGTATTAAACATACTTTTCACTAAGACCACATTCCTGTATTAATTTTTTTTTATTGGACAGTATAATATTTTAATCTTTAATGTTGTATTTTATTTCATTGTGAGCAGCAAATATTTTTTTTTAAAATAAGGTTCAAAAACATCTTATTTATTGCATTTATTAGTATGCCATCTTTGAGTCACATAATGTGACGGACATTATGCGACTCAATATAATGTCGAGTCATGTAACTTCCGATTGCTTTATTGGCAATTGGAGGTTATAAATGTGATTTCAGTTTTCAATTCCGATTCAAAGGATTTTTGCCATTTTCTATGTTCGATATGTTTGTTTCAAATAATTACTTTTATTTACTGTATTTACTCCTAGAACACTTATGGAAATAAGCCTACAGTACTTATTTTGATCTCTTTAGTGGTAGTCAGTGGCGTCAGTTATTGTTTTGTGTGTGTGTGTGTGTGTGTGTGCGTGCGTGCGTGCGTGTGAAGTGCCTTGAGATGACATGTGTTGTGAATTGGTGCTTTATAGGTAACCTGAACTGAAATGAATTGATACCTGAAAGAGGGACCAGCTGAATATGGCTGTTATGCAGGAAGAACACCTGCTGGTCGGAGGCCTGCTGCCCCCTAGTGGGCTACTTGGATGTAACTCATATGATTTATCTTACATTTTTATTTATGACAGCCTTAAACACAAAAATAAACACTGCTGTTTGTTATCAAAAATACGTCAACATCAAAAGCAGAACCACCAGATTGCCACCACCATAGATGGATGGATGGATCCATTCATTTTCTTTACCCTTGTCCCTTATTGGGGTCGGGAGGGTTGCTGGTACCTATCTCCAGCTAACGTTCCGGGCGAGAGGCGGGGTACACCCTGGGCAGGTCGCCAGTCTGTCGGAGACCACCAGATTGCCCCAGTCACAAATTTGTTTCCATACATTCATAAAATGGTCTCTCCTAATGCAGTAGGAAGGAAATCTAGATGTTTGCCTATAGTTCTTTTAATTGCACAAACAAAATTGATGGGGAAATAATTTTTGACAATCTTTATATGAAATTGTTTTTATAAGTATATAGAATTTTTCCATTTCTTGATTTTTGTTGCACACTTTCAACATGTTTTTTATAATATCCACAAGGGGGTGCTGTAGCTCCCTCACTTCCAACCGACTCATACTCTGAATCGCTGAGCTACTCAAAAAATTATTTTCACTCAACATGGGAAAAAAATTCTTGTTATAAGTTAAATAACCTGCTACTGGAAATAGTTACATTTTCGTGAATATTAAGGGATTATTGGCTTAAAACAAGTTACTAAATCTTGCAGTAAAATTAACTGTACGTTAGTTTTGTCTTATTCCAAGTGTACTAAGATATTTGCACTATATTTCTTGTCCCTTTTCTAATATGTCTTAGGAATATAACCTCTATAACGTATTTAAGTAAAACCTATATGTGAGCTTTAGACTATGTTGACACTCAGACCTGGTTTAGTGCAAAGATAGCAGGGTGAGTAACCTACATTTCCACTTGAAATAAATAAATGAACGAATAATGTCTATCATTCAGTCTACTATTTGTCAAACAGTAGAAATAAAAATATGGAGTAATAAAAAATATCTAAAGGGCCACGTTCTTATAAATGAATGAGTGCCAAGATCAAATACCATCACCACCATGCAGCTTGTTTTTTTCTTGCAATAATCCTCGAACAATTAAGATGCCCGATCAGGACTGATTCGATAGCATCTTAGCGAGGGACGATCCATCAGGTGATGTGTGGACTCAGCAGACAGGGCGTCCATTTCTCACTGCGTCTCTTGGAGTTGTTCTGGTGATTTAGGCTCTAGCGCGGTGCCTGCTGATGCAGAGCAAGCCCACTGAGGACATTATTTTAGGATGCCTCTTAATCACAAGGTCCACTGAGAAGAGGGTCATAATGCATTTGTCCTCAGGAAAACCACTAAATAATCAAACGTGGATGAAGAAGATAAGTAATGTCGTTCCCCCGAAGACAGAATGCTGGATGTTTGCTTTTCTGTGATTTGAATTAGGCAGAGAATGTTTGAAGCTGCTGTATGTGACTTTTCTTTATATAGCCTATACATATATATAAATGAAGTATTTAATTTTTTTACATAGGCTTTTACATTGTCAATGTATAGACAGCATAGAATGAGAAAATAAATCATGAAAAAAATAATTCAAGCTCCTGTGCCAGTTCTAACTAGAAACAACCAATCAAAGCCAGGAGGCGGGTCTTAACGCTGTCTGTCAGGCCCGTGCGCGCTAAGGCTAGTTAGCATGGCTTCCGATGATGGCAGATGAACGGTTTTCTTTTAATGGTGAGTTCTAATAAGGTTGTTTGCAAAAAGCGTATTAGTATTGTTAATTATGTAGAATGTTATGTTAGATTTATAGATTTGAGTAAATATTTAGTACAAAGTAATACTTTCCAAGTGCTCGTTGCGCCTTATTATACTTTTGTGCTATTCCGCGCTGTATAAAGTAAGGAAAGCTTCTCACCTAAAAACAGCATTATCTTAGAGGGTTAGTTCATTATGCTTTAAAGAACGGTTCTGTGCAGTTCCGCATGCAAGAGCTCTCACTAAACAAGCAGGGCTGCATCTACAGAGGGATCGCCACGCTCTGGGCTTCCAGCACGAGCAGAACAGGAGCGACCGCGATTCCTACGTCAGGATCAACTGGCAGAACATCATCCCCGACACCGCCTACAACTTCAATAAGCACAACACCAACAACCTGAACACTCCCTATGATTACTCCTCCATCATGCACTACGGAAAAGACGCCTTCGCCATCGCTTATGGACTGGAGACCATCACTCCCATCTCCAACGCCAGAGTCCAGTTCGGGTAGAGGTAGGGGCTGCCCTGCTGGGACATCTCAAGGATCAATATGCCGTACAGCTGCTAATAAGATGAATGAAAATGCTCTAAAAATATTTCAGAAGTTTAGACAAATCAATGATTACCTGGAGTAAAGGAAATGTAAAATTACTTATTAGGGTTTTGTGTTTTTTGTTTGGTACCAGAAGTATATAACATCCCCCGAACTGATATTAGATTGTATTAAATTGTATCCTCCAAAAAATAATGAGCATCAACAAGATCTACCATTGATTTTGGTGACAGATTGGTGGTGTGGTACCACTGCCATTGAGATTAACCACAGCTGATCTCACGAGCCAGGCCTGAATAGAATTGACATGAAGATTCTGCCTAAATACGCAAAGCAGGTGAACAGCTCTCAAAAAGAAACACTTTATGTACCAAAGAAAATGTAAGATCAGATTAAAAAAAATTATACTAGTATAGATTAGATTGCACACCAGTTCTTAAGAAGTTGTTTGACACCAGTGAGTGTATATATATTTCTTTATTTTAAAAGTTTTTTTTTGTGACTGAGGTGAAAGGAAAACAGATTTGTTTTGTGTGTGTGTGTGTGTTTTTTATTATTAATAATCTTTCTTACAATATGCAGTTTGATCCCATTTTTGAGAAATTTTAAAAGGACAATATACTGTTTTTTCCCCCCAAAGCATTTTCCATATGACCCCGTTAAGAATCATGTGGAGTAGCATTAAAAAAAGGACAGTTCTGATAATTACAAATCAGAAACTTCCAAAAACATAAAATTAATCCAATGTTAATTAAATAGTTCAAAAAACAAAAACAAAAACAGACCAGTAACATGGGATTCACATTACTGAAAATGAAATAATTATTTTTTTTTTAAACAGAACGATTTCCATTCAAGAGGACTAATGTCAGTTGTTACGTGTATAAATATAAAAGCCCAGAAGGACCCAGAAATGCTCCTTATAAGTGTGTGTTTGTTTTGTTTGAACAAAGCGATGGAACATTTCTGTTTGTAGCTCCTCAGTGAAACAGGTGTTCAGATCCTAAAGCCCAGCAGGGGTGTGAAAATGAGGGTAGGGGGATGGTGGTGTTTTCATCTCCTGCTATAAAATATCTGCTCTATAGATACCAGACTGGGTGTTATTATCTTTGAATGGTTGAAGGCTCTACTTAATGAAGCTTTTTGTGTTTTTGTCCTCTCTCCATCTACTTCTGCTACATCATGGAAACGTCTCCTGCACACTCTGCCATGCCCTTCATTAAACAAGAGGAAGATATTTCTAACTCTGGACTCTATTTGCCTACACAAGAAAGAGTAGCAATTACCAGTATTGCTTTTGTAAGAAATCTATAGAAGATAATATATAATACTGTCCTTCAATTCAATTTGCCGTAGCATATTACATATTTTCATATTTTAGAAAAGACAGACAGACTGAGGGTCTCACACACCCTTAATGTCAGTAGCCGGCAGTGAAGCAAACTGGCTTTTACTTTAATAAATGAAACTATAATTTGAAAGCTGCTTATTCCTTTAATGCTGCTTATTTGTGTCTGATATTAACAAAATCCTTGGTGACCTGAAGCATGTAAAGGTGACAAAAAAGCAAAAACACACAAGAAAGCAGTAATGGTTCAAATGCTTTCATATCACTACACATCCTGATGTTTGAGGGTTTGTGTCAGCAGATGGCAGCAAAACCTTTTCAAACAATTATCCTCACCCCCTTCTCAGAATCCAAAATTGTTGTCACTCTGATTTGTGCATTTATTTTCTTTAGCACTTTTTAGGCAGTTGGTACCTCATGAAATGCTATAAAATAATTCCTCTATAAATTTTAAGCTGTTTTTCTCCTTAGGATTTATTTTCTTTATTATTATCATTTAGCATTTGGACTGTTTGTAGAAGCAATAGAGACCCAAAATGGATGTACAAAAATGAGCAAAATGTGAATTTTCCGTAATAGGTCCTTCATAACCTCTCACCTAAGCTATTAAGCTTGTTCTAATGGTGTAACTGTGTAACAAATCAAATATCCCACTCTGGTATCAATTTGTACTCTTCAAAAATTCCAAACATATTTTAATGTTGTGATTCTCCATAAATTCACAGAGGGATGAGAGTGAACGTTAAACTAATGTTATTCACTGGCAGTTGCTACTGGAGCTAACCAGGCTATAGGATGGTGCTCACTGTGGCATCACAGCAAGAAGGTTACTGGTTGAAACTCCAGGAGTCACACTCACCCAGTACATCTGGAGCGTTGATCAACTGTGATGGACGCATGGTCTTCCCAACTTACAACAGCTGGGGCGGACTCCTGCGTTCAGAGTTCAAATCCTAGACAAGCCCCCACTTTGTTATGACTTGGCTCTGGGACCATGACAAATAAAGGAAATCAATGCATGGGATAACTCAAAATTAGATTTATATGACCAAAATCAATAGAGAAGACAGGGCAAGGATGTGAAGTTCTTCGGGAGACACTGGCCAGCTGCCTCCAGTTCTGATCAGCACCAATTAGAAGCACAAAGCTTTATTTATTTGAGGATGATGAGTTTCTGCCTGCATCACTGAAAGTAAAGTTAATATTTCAAAGGGATCAGCTTGCACTGCATGTGATAGCCTACTTGGGGAAAGAAAGCGGTGTATTTTGTGCAAGAATGAAAAAAAATAATGCAAACAAGTGTCTTCCAGATAAGCACACCATAGATAATATGTATTGTTTGTCACCAGGTCCTGAGTTAGTTTTCATTGTATTCAGTTTATCCGAGCCTGATCCCTTTTCACATATTTAGACACAACCAAGCATGGTCTTCCCAACCCTCAAATGTTTAAAAAACATTTGAGGGTTTTTTTAAATTTCAAATTATTACTTACTTTAAATATTTTCACATTATTCCTGTCATTTTTGTTCATGAGAATGTGAAGATCAAGTCTTTTCTGTTTAGTGTAATTGTTATATTCAGTGCTTATTTCGCAGATTCTTATTTGCAAACAATTCTGAAAATTACATTTCCTTTGACATCAGAGTTATGCACTAGTTAGATTTGTATTACCACATCAAACCCCAACATAATATAATTAAAATATGCAGTTGTGATGTTTCAAACTGTAAAAAATGAAAATCAGCACATGTACTTTTGGTTGAAAAAACAAAAATGAATAAATAAGCATTAGCTCAATACACTAAATAGACACCAAAACATTCTCTCCATGAAATACTAACTCTTCTGCCCTAATTCCAATGATATAGATAAGTCAGTCGGAGACAGATTTTTTTCAGTCTGACCTAGTTTCTTTTGAAATTTCATCGGTCATTTTAACCCCCGAATAAGCTTAATGGCAACAAAAAGAAAACAGTGAAGAGAGAAAAACAATGCAAGCAGATATTGCAAGAGGAAGCACACAAGAGGAAAGAACCAGATGTAGGATAGTAAAATTAGCTTACACCCGGGAGCAATCATTAATATTACTTCCTGAACTGTCGAGGCTCTTTGTTTGCAACACGACTACATGAAGCTATTCATTTTGGTCTAGTGTAATTAGTTCTACATGTGGAGTGTCAACACTTCCAACCTGGTAAATGTCAAGCATCATTTAACCATGCAAACTATTGGTATGGGTATTGAATGTACAGGCTGGTGTGTCATTTGCACCTGTTGAACTTTTTCTCTTTTAATCAGGGTTTAAGCATAAACCCAGTTATATTTTACTGCATCAAATAAAAAAAATCTTAAAAGTGTGGTGTGCATTTGTGCTCAGCCCTGTTTACTTTAACACCTCCACTTTAAAGACTTTGCAACCAGTCTGGTAGCCTTTGACCAGATAAACAGTAAGGTTTATCTGGTCAAATTGCATACTGACAGATGCACCTGGTAACCTTGCGTCATTTAAACTTAAAGGGGCAATGCTGTGCATTTTCCAGGCACATAGTGACATTTTATAGCAGTCGAGTAACTATGTTAACTTGACTTAACAGAAATTTGACTTTGTAATTTAACGCCTTAAAATTCTGCCTCTGTCTCTTTAAGAAGCTCCCGCTCTTCCTGAAACTCCGCCTTCAAGAAGTCAACACAACATGGCTCCTCTAACAACTCTTTTTTTTTTTTTTTTTTTTTTTTTTACCGGCGTTTCACTGATGGGTAGCTCTTAAAATGAGCTCAGCAGATGTGCAGTACAATCAGTTGTTTGCTAATTGTTGCTGGCTAGTCTGAAGGGATTGAGTAGGGAGTCACGGGGGAGAGTTAGTCTGTGAAGTGGAAGTTCAGAAGCTTGGAATCTGCAGCTCTGAGGAGGAGCTTCATCTCAAAGGCGGAGTTAGGTCCACCCAGGTGTTCAGCACAGCCGGATGGTTGCCACAAGCAGGGGTGAAAGTAAGGGGGTACGGTAAGGTACTAATCAGTACCAGCAAGAGAGGGGAGCGGCTGTCAGCTGTAAAGAATCAATGGGTTCACTGTGAAGCCGTGAGTTCACCCACTAATCAGCCGTGACTGATTAGTTTTTCAAGAACAATCTAAAACACGACTTAATCAGTTAATAAATAACTTTTTTCCCATTTCATATTGTTTCTGAACTGTTCGTGCTTTGTTAGAACAGAGCTGCAACATGTCGATCGCGGAAGGTTTTGAGTCGATCTCGGCATTAGGTGACAAACTGAACGCCGCCAGGAGGCTGAGACCAGCAGGTCCTCCTCTGATTGGCTTAAAACGTTCGTAACTTTATTAAAGAACAACAACAAAAATAATCAACAAAAACTTTTCAACTTAATGACCCAACAACAATAATAATCTCAGTGATTATTGTTTCTACAAGGTGTTGCGCAATTCTGTGCGCTTCGGTTCCATTACCAAAATAACGAGCAGAGCAGGAGTTTAAAATGAACTAATCAACCACCGCTGTGTTCAGGGAGGCTTAATAATGATCGCAAAATAAATATCAAGCCTTAAAACCTGATATCGTAACGGACTGAATGTTATGTTTTTAACGTAATCTCTGGTCGGCTTGTGGAGCGCAGGAGGTTGCCATGGCAACGGCTGTGCTTAAATGACAAAGAGAGACGGAGAGTAAAAAATGTGCGAGTGGTTTAGAGTTGATCACCTGTTCAGTTATTTTACCTTTGTTTACCTTTGCTGTGGCTCATCACAGCTGCTGTAGTTTCTGAACGTTCAATAAACGACAAACTTGGACTAATTACCTCGTTCTTTGTGAGAATACGTCATTTACAACAAACATCAAACACGGTAAATATGTTTTTGTTTAACAAACAAATGGCTTCTACCGCGATAATTATGTGAAATTAAATTAATTGTAATAAAAATAGTTTTGGTGCTGCTGGGCTCAGAGTCTGAGAGGCTTTTTCGTTATCAAACTTTTTTTTTTTTGCCTCTTATTTAGTGGAAATATTGATGTTGATGAGACTTAATGATGATAACCTTT